>NW_015630348.1:3732176-3745374 GCF_001515625.1 Sinocyclocheilus rhinocerous | reverse complement strand
TATATATATATTTACTATACATATATATATATATATATATATATATATATATAGTATGTATAGTGATATATATTTAGATTTAGATTTAGATATAAAATACATCTATCTTGATAAACCTATGTTCTGTTTCAGATGCTGGGACATGTTGTCAGACAGGTAGGGGATGTGTTTTATTTGAAACCCTTTTCCTGTTTCAAGCAGTTTTCCATCTTATTTTGTAATAACTTTCTATGTCATAAGATTATTTTGTGTGTATGAAGCTAGTTTCATCATTTCAATCACATCATATTTTTTTAAATGTCTCAGGTTATTGCTATGGAAACTTTTACATTCCTGTCATCGTAATTCTCTGTGAAGCATTACTGCTTTCTTTTGCTGTAAATGTCTACTTCATTTGCATGACAAGATATAGAGACTCGTGCCAGAACTTTTACAGTATGTAACTTTTATTTTATTACCACTACAAAATAAATGTCATTAGTTATTACAATAAAGATGACAATAATTATCATATGCTATTTTGCCTCTTTTTTAAGATAATTATATTGCTGTCTGGTGTAGTCGTGGAACAGCAAATGAGCCTGAGCAATCAGATGACCAGGTACAGTTTTAGCACATGCAAACATTTTTATTATTTACCATTTTTGTTTTCAAAGATCTTTCAACTTTCATAAGTATTTCATATAAAACAATTATGAATTATGAACATACATAATGTAATTATTATATCCATTATAAGATATACTGAGAGATATACTGTGTTTACTTGTAGGTTCCAGACGACAGACAATACTCTCTGAGTGTTTCCAAAGACAAAAGAGAGCGTGAGGAACAAACAGAAGTGAACCCCACTGAGTGTGTGTACTCTGCTGTGAAACACTAGAAAAGATTAGACCTCATCAAAAACATATGCTAAAATTGGTGATATATTCTGCTTTTTTTCTCTCTCTCGCTCTGTTATTGTTTTGCATTTTTGATTTAATTTTCATTTAATCTGTCTGTAATTTATATTTAAGCAGATGTTGAATAGTTTTCTGAATATTTTAAAGTTTTTCAGTTTGCAGTGGGAAAAAAATAAATAAAGATGCTTGTGAACTACTGTCCCAGCACAAGAGTCAAAGAGCTGAAGTCTAGTGGATTGTTTATGGTATAACCAGCTCACAGTTTACCCGTTTTGAATGGACAATGATAGTAGTTTTTGGTTGATAATTAGTTGCATTAGTAGTGCAGTAGTTTGCTCTTGGCATCTGAGTTCACTGTTGGTTATCGGTTGGTATCTGTATCTTCTGGCTAAATGCAAATTAGCAATGAACACATTTCTGTGCGATATGTGCGGTTACATGAGAAGCATGTACTTCAAAGAAACTGGTTGCTGTCAGCAGTTCAAAACATAGATGCATTTTACTATTGATTTAGCCTTTGTGTGAAGTAGGCTTTAATGTGATGTAGGTTTGTTTTTTTGTTTGTTGCTTCTTCTTTTTTTTTAATCATACGTCTGAAATTTGATTTCATCCAGGCCAGCGCAGAATTTAATGTACCGATTTTGTAAATTTACAATTTAACAAGTCTGTTTAAAGCGGTTTAAATTGAAATGTTATGTGTTGTGACTGAAATGCTCATGTTTTGGTGACAATAAATGGTTAACAGCACAAGGTTTGTCATTACCTGCAATCTCAAAGCTCACCTTATGAGGGCAGCAGAACTCACTAAATTTAAAATGGTTGAAAAAACGATTTGACTATATTTTAATATAAAAAGCTGATTCCTATACTAAATTATAGGCTAGTCTTACAATACGATTGTGATTTTTAAAAGTATTACACTAGAGATTGGATGGGCAAAGTTGTAAAGAGATGGTGATAGCTACTAAAATGCATTTAACACTTACTGTGCTTTATCAAGTTTCCTGAGCATTGTCAGATGAATTATGAAATTATTTTGCCTGTGAACACAGAAAGATCTGCCTCAGATGAATTATGAAATTATTTTGCCTGTGAACACAGAAAGATCTGCCACATCAGATGAACATCACAGCCTGCTGAAGCTCTCAGACGGCGGCTCCTCTCTTGTCTTTGAATCTGCTGGATAACTCAGGATTTGCATGCTTGACCCCTGAGCTGCCCCAAACGTGACAGATAGTGTTAGCATATGCATTACCAGCAAGCCAGAATAAAACCAGTCGAGACGAAAGGCCACCCTATTCTTACAGTTTTACTTTACTTTTTTTTTCATTTATGGACGGCCTGTGATATGTGCACACATAACAGTAACAGAAAAAAGAACAATAGGCAATTTTTTCACACTTTTTATCAAGACCTACAATGCATGCAACATTTTTTAATACAAAAAAAATGTTTTAATATGTGATAATGGTTTGTCAGCCTTTGTTTCTTCTCAATGAGGCAACTGAGCTTACTTTAATTTAAAATGAATAGATTAAATTCATATGCAGTCCCAGGCTGGATGGTAAAGAAACCTTATTAGTAGTTACTATAATAGATAAACATTTCTTCTACTGCTGTACCGTCCTCATTTTAGATTTTAAAGAAAAGATTTAAATTTAGATTTAAAGAAAAAACAGCAACAGGTGCACAGATGAACGTAGAATGGAAACTTGTGGTTTCACTTTAACACCTCCATCACACCTTGAATAATGACCAATGTCTGGTAAAAGGTCTGTCACAGGAAGAACAGGAAGCCCACTGCAGCAAATACATTTGCATACAGTGTTATACTTTATGTCTCAAATGTATTATCGTGCTACAAATGATGTTTGTCCAGATTATCCAGGCATTTGTGGTACTTTATCTTAATATATGTAAGTGACATTTTAGCCTGCAAAAAATATTTTATTTAGACAGCAGCAATAGACTTTTAAACCTGAAAAAAGAAAAAATACCATTATGCATTTTAAGTCAGTGGCTTGTTTTTTAAACCTGGTGTGAATGCTTTTGTTTCTTTATTTCAGATTTTACTCACTGCACGGTTCTTCATCAGCCTGACTCTGTTATCCCATTTGACCCGGGTGCCAACGTTACTCTGCAGTGCTTTTTCGCAGAAAACTACAGCATGTATGACATGTTTTGGTACAAGCAAATCAAGGGCCAGCAGCCATGTGCTGTTGTTAAGGCGGGAGCAGTTGCTGATCCCATTTTTCATAAAGGATATATGAACACACGCTTCAATATCATCAGGTCAAAGAAAAGACTTTCTCTTAGTATCATTAACATTAGTCACTGGGACGAGGCGGTCTATTACTGTGGAGTGGAGATTTTCTTTGATATTGAGTTTGGAAATGGAGTATTTTTAACGTTAAATGTATCATCTTTTAACTCTACAGGTGAGTTCTTGTTTTATGAGCTGAAAACTCAATCACATCAAAACTAAATCAGATATATTTGCATTTGCAAGTTTTTCCGTGTGCATGTAAGAGTGATTTTAAGTCATAAAATTAGTATTAATTGCACTCTTCTGTTTGTTTTTCAGCTTTAAATCCAACAGAGAGAGATTATCTTATCGAAGTCATTATCTTTCAGTGCAACATTATTGGAATATGTGCCGTGTGGATCATATGTCTGTGCACCAGGATTAAACAACAAAAGGGTCTGTTTTGCTATATTTTATATTATACATTACATATAATCTATATCTTTTTAATACTCTTCTGCACTCCTATAACCTCAAATGATGTATCTGTAAATTGATCAAATTTACAAAACTCATAACACTGTAGAAAGTGTAATGTCATTTGATAAAAATAGGTATAAAACCACTGTTTATGTCAACATCATACAGTAAACCTTATATTTGCAAGTGATGACCTTTCAAAATAACTGTTGATTTGTATTAGTTAGAAAGGCAATCCTCAGTCACTGTTAATCTAAATTAATTGATCTTTTTTTATAGCTTCATCTCCAGTTTATTCCATCTCCAGTCAGCGTCATAGAGGACACATACCTGTCCATATTGAAATGTCTGACGCAAAGGTAAAGTAATTGTTGTTGTTTTTTCTCCAAATTTCTGTTTGTGAAGTCAGAATATGTTTTTCAATTTCTAGGAACAAAAGTTTCAGAGGAGCTTGTCATAAAAATCCACAAGCTGATGCTTACACATACTTCTGTCATTTTTAATCACTGTAAAATCAATTAAAATCACACCAGACTGAGAGCTTTTATTTTAACCGATGAAAATCTAAGATTGTGGCCTTTAGTCTGCACTAACCTCTTCTTCTTTTTTCTTTATTTTTTTTCTATATTTATTTGTAATTTTATTTTTATTTTTTTTTACAGAGTCACACATCCAGTTTTTGATGCTAATCAAGATCAAGAAGCTTGAGGGGACAATGATGCCCAATAAAATCATTTGAGAATGAAACATCTTGGTCAAAAAAAGAGGGGAAATTGGCCAATTTCTTTAATATAACATATTTGTAACAATTACTGTATATTTGATAATTCAACATTGTTTGTGCAGTAGAATTTACAATTTGAATAAATGAGCTTTGGCAGCTTTTTAAGTTCCATTTAATGGGGATTGCAAAATGAATTTTGTGGGGGTGAGAGGGCGGGGGTTAATAAAAAAATTAATCACAACAGTGTAAATTCAAATATGTTGTATGTACACAATTTTATTACAAAATTAGATGCAATGATGGAATTTGCAGAAAGACACATCTAGCTAGTTAGCAAATAAATCACCATAAATTTGCTGTCTAATTCTATACATTTCTGTACTCAGCTACGCTATGGTCAGTCTCATGGGGGTTATTGACTTGGCTGTACACACTTGTGTCTTGAGGTGTTTCCCCCTTCCTTTGCACTCTTCTGTTTTTTCCCTCCTTAAAATGCAAAGCAGCATAACTCAACTCCATTGCATCATGGTCCTAAGAAGTAACACATGACAGAAAGATGCAGTTAAAAGAAAATGTATAAGAAAAAATAAAAATATTTTTATGTCATATTTTATTTTATTTAATATTAAATGTACTCTTGAAGAATAGAAAGTAAGAATTTAAAATAAAATTAAATAATTAACTAATATGAAATTACAAATTACACCACCCTGCATCATATTTGCTAAATGAAATTTTGGGGTGCTGATTTCCAAAATAGTGCCTGTTTTGCTCTAGCATATCAAACTTTCTCACAAAATATGATATGCATTTCATAGCATTTTTGTTTTTGGCAACCATTCTTGTCTTGCAACAAACGTCTTGTATAATCCCTTAATCGCCAGAAAAACTGCGACAAAGACATGATTCATATCTTCTTCTTAACAAGGTTACATTTGTTCAATTCTTAGCCAGTTTTCACATGTATGAATGATTCTGCAGATATATTTTTATGATTATAATCTCAAGGCTTCAAGGTTAGAATTATGGCCAGAGACAGAAGAAAGTGTAAATGATTTTGCTAAATTCGTGGGTTTTTTACCACATCCAAGCAGCAACAGAAAATTTACATTACATTTACATTTGAATTTTGTGAAAAAGCTTATTTATAAACTTTTATATTGTTTATGTAACTTTCTTTGACATTAAATGAGTACATGAACATACTTTTCCACTCCTTTGCAGAGTTAAATGATACATTTTGAACACTTCTTTGAAGTATACTTTATTAATACTGTCATGAAAACCAAAACTTTTGATATTTAAAAAATGTTAATTCATATTTTGTAGGGGGGGAAACTACGCGATGGAAAGTTTTCTCTGATATTTTTAAACTCGGCTTCATCAAATTAGGTAATATTAGTTTTTTTCTGCAAATCAGAAGATTGCTTTTCCACTCCTTTGCAGAGTTAAATGATACATTTTGAACACTTCTTTGAAGTATACTTTATTAATACTGTCATGAAAACCAAAACTTTTGATATTTAAAAAATGTTAATTCATATTTTGTAGGGGGGGAAACTACGCGATGGAAAGTTTTCTCTAATATTTTTAAACTCGGCTTCATCAAATTAGGTAATATTAGTTTTTTTCTGCAAATCAGAAGATTGTTTTTTTTTTCAAGATGCAGGGCTGTGTTATATATAAAATACATGACTGAATTGAAATTGATTTATGACGCACACCTGACATGAGGGATGTTCTTTTTCAATGTCTTGTAGCCTTTTTTCTGGTTGAAAGAAAAAAAAAACGTTGCAATGGAAGCTTTTGTAAAAAAAATAAATAAATGTTTTGTCAGATAACTAAAAAAGCATTTAATATGTCAGTTCAGGAAGAAAATTTCTTAACTTTTTAGAAGTGTTTTTTGCTATCCATTTAAATATAATTTACATTACCCACAAAGGGGAGTGATTTTTATTTAAGCCCATTAAAGTAAGCCTATGTATATTTTAAGGAGACAAATTAGATCAAATTGCTAACCTTTGTTATTGTAGTATCTTCCCTTTTTATGACTTAAAACAGCTTGAGCAGTGATCACAATTATACAAACGCCCAATAACACACCCAAGATAATCACCAGAGGATCCACTGGCTTTACTGCAGAACAGTAACATAAAACAAATTGTGTGTATGTGAATGTACTGTGTCAATTGCAGAGATGTACATTTATGATTTATATTAAACATTTAATAGAATTACATGAATACAACATTATGCATTAATTAAAATGTAAACATTTCCAATATTTAGTAAATTGGCATATAGAGAGGCTCTGTTTTATACAACAAAGATGTTTTCTCCATCAAAGAACGTATACAGAAATATATTTTTAAATGAGCAACTCAACCATTTATGATAAAAAAAACGTATTTTAGTTCCTTACAAAATATTAAAAAAGCCTGAGAAGAAAATAATTCGCACTTACCCATATTTATTTGTGTCCCATTCCCAAAGAGAATTTTTCCACAGGTGACCACAGCGCAGTAGTAAGTGCCCGTGTCCATTTGGCTGCTAATGTTCTTAAACAGTTTGAAAGTGCAGCTCCGTGTAGAATCAGTCTCACAATGATTAGACTGATTATGAGTGTAGAGGATTTCTGGAACAGATTTTCCTGAATCAGATCTGAACCAGAACATCCTGATATCTGTGGTGCTGTGTTCATACAGCACAGAGCACTGCAGGGTCACTGTGTCTCCAGACCGGACAGGCTCTGATTCAAGATGCTGAAGAACAGACACCTTGGATTCATATCGGTTGTTTTTTGACCCTAAACAGACATGGAGACATTTTATGCATATGCAAAATCACATGCTTCAGCAAAGGACTTATTTTAGAATTGAAATTAATGTGGACTATAATTTTGCAAATAATCATATGTAACAAATACAATTATAGTGTTATAGTATATAAATACTATTATAGAATTATAGTATTTCCCGTATTATTTACTAGAGATCCCCCCACCCCCCGCCCTGCAACTTAAAATAATGGTTGTAAGAAATTTTAACAAGTAGACTACATGATTTGAATCTTCAATAAATGTACTCCTGAAGGATAAAACACAAACCTTTCAAAGCCAAATATGTGCCTCCAGCAAAGTGAGTTTCATACTTTCTCCAGCCACAGTAATACATTGCTTCATCCGATGAAGTGACATTTGAAATCCTTAAATGACATTTTTCTGTGTCTGTCTCAATGCTAAAATGTGAGGATTTAAAGTTGTCGAAGAAATGAGGAGTTTTGACTAATTTCTGCACCATCGCAACAGCTTGTGGTTGGTGTCCAGAAGTTTGCTTGTACCAAGTAATTGGATCAGTGTGATCTATCAGAAAAAAGCAGCGCAGAGTGACATTGTCCCCAACAGAGACCATCATCACTGGATCTGGTTGATGAAAATCCTTAGAATGTGTTGGGTCTGCAGGGAGGAAAAACGACTAAATAAGAAAACAATGTTATTTCATCTATGTGACAGTGTTACACAGTAAGCTCATATTTCAGAAAACAATGTTGTCATTGTGAGTACCATGCTAAAGTTAAATGTAGGTATATATAAGTTTTTTTAAAGCCCCATAATGACTTACAAAAGTAATTTATGAGATGTTTAAAAAAAAATTCAATAGGCAAAAAAATACATAAACAATTTAAAAAATCCTTAGTTCAAGGTAATACATTCTTTGAATAAAACTATTGCATTAGACAGAGAAATATAGCCCTCATTAAATTTATATTAATATGTTCAAAACAATTATTTAGAAAAGTTCTCTACAGGGATAAAAAAAACAAAAACATGAAATTATAGAAATTACTGGAGGTGACTTACCTTTGTATATTAAAGAAAATTATTAAAGAAATGCATTTAGATACAGTATATGTGTTACACACTTACACATTTCACATAGAAGCATGACAGATATCCACATAGCCATCATCATCTCAGCAGACTGTGAATGATTGGCTTGCCTTCATAAACTACTGCAAGATTATACTGTACACCTCTGTATTGTTTGTCTTTCGTGACATCACAGACTTCCTGTAACCTTTTCTTGTAAACATTACTGCTGTTTGTAGGACAGTCAGGATATAATCTCATAGAAGCATCTCAGTATGTTGAAAAAAAAAAACATTGTGAATGTCAGCTACCAAAAATCACTGATATATGAAATTTGCTAACTTTTATACAATTTAAAAAGTGCATCAGTGAAAAGGTGAACAATCGTAAAAACTTTGAGATGTTTGAAGATCACACTGTACAATTAAAACTTTTAACAGTCTGCTCTAACAGTCACGAATCTACAAAGGGGTCAGTTACATTAAATACACACATAATTATTGCATCAAATTAAGTAAAAACAAGGCCATGTGTTACTAAATAAATAAATAAGTAAATAAATAAATGCTATAAGTTTGATCGCAACATTATAATCATTGCTGTTAATAGTGTTCACCATCTGTTTGATTACATGACATTTCTGCCATATATGGACATCAAGTTGAGATAGTCATCACTGATGAGCTATTACTAAATATAATGTAGAAATTTTAATTTTCTGTAAAGCTGCTTTGCAACAATTTGCATCGTGAAAAGCGCTATACAAATAAACTTGAATTGAATTGAATAAATACATTTTAAAAAAATTTAAACTTTGATTCAAGAAATATTTCAAAAGACTTGTCAGTGAGTAAATAAAAGCAAGATTCCAGCACACTTTGTCTACCAGGGTCAGCTCATTAGTCACTATCTGAAGGTTTGGGACTCTATGCATGTGCTTGGGCTGAGTTGCAACCTGCACTTAAATCATTCCTGCAGGTTGATAGTAAATAAAAGCCTAGTAGGCTAGTAAATAAAAAAAAACTTTGAAGTCAAGGTAAAAAACAGAATTTAAAAGAAAGTGTTGTGGAGACCCAAAGGAGCCTAATAGACCCAAACTAACAAACTTAATAACAAAACAACAGGAAGAGGTGGGACATCAAAGTGGGTAAATTAGTACCACAGAAACGTAGGCCTATGTGTGGTAAACCGCTTTTAAAGCATCACAGGGAAAACGGCGTTCACGTTTATTCGAGTTTTCATTACTTCATTACCATACTAGAACAAATAATAGGAAAGTGTGGAGAAAGCTGCTTATAGCCTGCAGACGACGCCAAATGTATACGGTGCTAACACAGCTCATATGTAAACCGTCGCTTTCGCACAACAAATGGTATTCTGGTGGTCTGTGTTTATCTCTGTCTAATGGGACCGAGATTTAAAAGGAAGGCATCTACGCATTACAAAAAAGACTTGGCACGACAAAGGAAAGGGGATAGGCCAAGAATCATGACCAGAATTGGACACAATAAATGTAATAGTACATTTAATCTTATAGGAGAACATCTAACTGGATTTTGTGAACATTGTCAAATATCATGAACAGCTGAACATGTGATTATTTGCAGTTATTATGAAATATAAAATAAATGGAAAGAATCGGAATAACATTCACATACTATGCTTTCTAAACAGTGGGGTAGAGTGGGGTAAAACGCCCCCTACTGTTTTTCCCAAAAAATCACTATCAGAATCAGAAAGGGCTTTATTGTCAAGTGTGTTACACACAAGGAATTTGTCTTGGTGACAGGAGCTTCCAATGCAAAGAAAAAGTACAGACATAGTGCAGACATACATATAATTTGACATACATATAATAGATATACCTAAATATAACACTAATAATAAAGAGAATAGACAATAAATTAAAATAATAATAACTATGTGGCACTAAAAATATAAAGAAAAAATACCATACTGTACAAATGTGCTGTTTAAAGATGAACAGTGATGAAAAGTATTGCATTGTTCAGGTGGAATATGGCCTAAGGAAAAAAACTGTCATGATACTTGTTTTGTTGTTGCTATGGACCACATTGACAAGAGTAATGTAGACGTATTCACTGTGAAGCTTACACTGGTGACATTCCTGAGAGAAAACGGATTTCACAGTATAAGTGATCTAATTTTCAGCAGTAAGAAAAAAGTGTTTTAAAGCTTAAAACATCACAGAACATCACAGTTATATGTGATATAAGAATAGTAGGCCGGTAGTTATTTAAGGAAAATATAATAATATTTTCAGAATGACATAATTTTATGTATTTTTTTTCCCAAAACTAGTCTGTGGGGTAAAAACGCCCCCAAGCGGCATCGCTCCCACTATCATATATTACTGCAGTTATTACTTTCTGAAGATCACATCTTTTGTTTTAAGAAAATTACCTCAAATTAGCATCAGCTATAGGCTAGTTAGCTAGCTAGTTAGCATCAGCTAACAATATTTTTTAAATGATTTGAATTTCAGCATGGTTCATTAATAAATACTCATATTTTTCTACTGTTATATTAGCTTGTCTTATAATCTAAATCTATAATCTAAAACTACTTGTACTCTGATTTTGCTGTAAACGTATAAAGAAAATTGTTTTGTCAGAGTGGGGGCATGTTTGTTCATGTTCATGGATCTGCGCTTAGAATTTTCACCTGAAATGGAAAATTATCTGGGTACTTTTCGGATACTATGTACTACAATTCAGGACACACTAATTTGAACTTTGAATAGGACAGAGTTGGGGAAAACGTCCTAGTTTTCAGTGACAATGACATAAATTATGAACCAAGTGTGTAATTTTTTTTTTAAACATGAGATATCGAACCTGATGAAAAAATATTAATTTATTGTTATCTGTGTTATATTTCATCTGCAAAAACATTGTGAAAGAGTGCATACTTTTAGGGCATAGTATAAGTATTGGGGCACAGCATGCTACTTTGTAACTTAGAAGATGGCAGTAAATGCAACATTAAAAGGATGCAAGATGCTGTTAAAACTTAACGAAGAAGAATGCTGCGTTCCAAATGAAATATATCCTCAGAAGAGGATTGAAGTGATAACAATCGTAGCTGCAATACTGAAGGGTCGTTACAAACTGAAGTGCTCAAAACTAGCCATTTCAAAGGGCCCTTCGTAATGAAGGATTTCGGATGAGCACCTCCTTAGTTTTTTGGTCCCCACACCCTTCTGCCCTCTGAAGCTCTCACTCTGGAGGAAAAACCCTTCGAAGGGATCAGGGCATAGAGATGAGCCCTTCAGAACGGAATACAGTATTCATCTCTGATCAAAAACCAGCATGTAAGCACACACAGAAACATGTTAAATTCTTAACTTTGTGCATGATCCCCCAAATGCTTAGCAGTAAGTTTATAGAAGCCCCTTTTGTTCGTTTACCTTTCATTCTTTTTTAGTATATTTAAAAATATATTAATATCTGTGATTATGACATAAACTGGGAGTGATATTTTAAATGCATGTTATCTAGATATATTAGTACTAATTTTGCACAACCAGCCTTCATTAATATAAAATCATTTACAAAGAAAACCGTCTCGGTTACGTATGTAACCCTCGTTCCCTGAAGGAGGGAACGGAGACGTCATGTCGTGACAGACGAATTGGGATCTCGCTTCGAGAGACCAATCTACTTCGAGTGTAAACTAAATGAGCCAATGCACATTGGCATGTTGCATCCAGCTGCCGCTGATCACAGCGTGAGTATAAAAAGGCAGCAAATGCAACGCATACCAGGTTTTCGCTGAGGAGCCAAGCCGGTGACCCAGCCGCTCAGCAGTGGTACAGCAGCAGTGGCGACGGGACGTGACATCTCCATTCCCTTTTTCAGGGAACGAGGGTTACATACGTAACCGAAATGTTCCCTTTCAGTCTGTCACTACGAGTCACGTCGTGACCGACGAATTGGGATCCCTACCAAAGCACCATGGATGCTGCCCCTTCCAGTGTCCTGTGCGAGCCTCCTGTGCTCCTTTTTGGTGTAGGCCAGGGCTCGCAACAAGAAGACCAGTCACTGTTGTCGAAGCACTACCCAATCAGTGAGATTGGATAACACTGGGAAAACGTACCCGTACCACTTGGAACAGGAACGTTGCGGAAGCCCCGTCCTTCCTGAAAGAGTTTTCGGAAGCACTTACACATTTAACATCCGTTTAGGTGCATATGGAAGATTAGAGGTGATTGTAACCCTCATGGAATGGCAGAAGTCTGCCGGGGAAACACGAGCTCTGAGGCAATACTGTAGACTTTACACATATGGGAACCACTTAGGTCTCTACATATGGAACCCATCCCTCTACCGGTTCTCACGGATTCAACGAGTGAGGGCCTGGTGCCGGACGTTCCGCCATGGGCACACCCTGTGCCTGATAAGCCAGGGTGATGGCATCCACAATCCAGTGGGCCATACTCTGCTTAGAGACGGCATTCCCCCTCTGCCGGCCTCCGTAACAGACAAGCCGGGGCCTCAGGATTACCTGGGAGTCAGCCGGCCCAAACTCTAGGCACGAATCGTCGACCGAAAATGCTTGCAGGTCTTGATGGAGGCCAATGCAAGCAGGAGCAGAGTTTTCATTTAAAGAAACTTTAGCTCAACTGACTCCAAAGGCTCAAATGGGCCCTGCTGTAGTGCTTTGAGCACTAGAGACAGGTCCCCAGCGACATAGACTTTAAGGATGGAGGGAGACAGCCTTCGCTCCAACCCTTGCTGCAAAAAGGAAAGCACGACCCTGATCGGGCATCTCCGGGGGTCTTCTCGGTGAGAAGGACACCACTCGACGAACAGGTTCCACTTCAAAGCGTAAGCATGTCTTGTAGACGGAGCTCTCGCCGAAGTGATGGTGTCAACTACCTCTTGGGGTAGGTCACCTAGAACCTCCGCGTCCCGTCAGGGACCAGACATGAAGTTTCCAGAGGTCTGGACGTGGGT
>NW_015630348.1:3726837-3731580 GCF_001515625.1 Sinocyclocheilus rhinocerous | reverse complement strand
GACACTGCGTGCCCGTTGTACGTGGCCCCCCAGCCGGTGGTGGAGGCATCCGTGTAACCCACAGCATGACTGGAGACCTGTTCTAGGGGCACTCCTGCCCGAAGGAACGTAAGGTCTGACCACGGGGTGAAGGTTTGGCGACAGGCCGGTGTAACTTGGACCCGGTGAGTGCCGCGGTGCCACGCCCACCTCGGGACTCGGCCATGAAGCTAGTGCTGGAGCGGTCTCATATGAAGCAGCTCCAGCGGCGTAACTGCCGCTGCAGCTGCCATATGCCCCAGGAGCCTCTGAAATAGTTTCAGTGGGACCGCTGTCCTGCCCTGAACGAATTCAAGCAGTTCAGCACCGACCGCACATGTTCCTCTGTGAGGCGTGCTGTCTGTTCGACCGAATCCAACTCCATACCGAGAAAAGAGATCCTCTGCATCGGGGATAGTTTGCTCTTTTCCCAGTTGACCTGAAGACCCAACTGGCTGAGGTGCCGAAGCACCAGATCCCTGTGCTCGCACAACTGAACCCGAGACTGTGCTAGTATAAGCCAATCGTCGAGATAGTTGAGGATGCGAACACCCTGCTCTCTGAAGGGAACAAGAGCCCCCTCCGCGACTTTCGTGAAGACATGGGGAGACAGGGAAAGCCCGAAGGGCAGGACCTTGTACTGGTATGCATGTCCCTCAAACGCGAACTGCAGAAATGGTCTGTGGCACGAAAGGATCGATACATGAAAGTACACGTCCGTCAGGTCGATCGCTGCAAACCAATCTCGGGGACGGATGCACCCGAAGATGCGTTTCTGCGTCAACATTTTGAACGGTAACCGGTGCAGGGCCCGTTTCAATACACGCAGGTCCAAGATTGGCCGTAACCCACCGCCTTTCTTGGGCACAATGAAGTAGGGGCTGTAAAACCCCGTATTCATATCGGCTGGAGGGACCAGCTCTATCGCATCCTTCGCCAGTAGGACTGCGATCTCCGCGCGTAAGACAGGAGCATCGGCCGCCTTCACTTTCGTGAAGTGGATGCCACTGAACTTGGGGGGACGCCGGGCGAACTGAATCGCATAGCCGAGGCTCATGGTCCGCAGAAGCCAGCGAGACGGGCTGGGTACCGTTAGGCCGACGGTGGGGAAAAACAAAACAAAAGATTCTCCACCCGGCCCTCCTCCGGGGGAGGGAGTGGTGCGTTCACCATCTCCCGAAGAGCAGATCCCTCCATCTCTGGACTCAGTCCTTCGGCGACTCAGCTGGTTGCGGAGCGCTGGAGGAGTGGTGGGCCCCCGAGGGTTGGTTCCCTGAGGGGTTTGCCACCACTGTAACCCTCAGACTGCCCGTGCTACTGCTGGAAGTAGTCCTCGCCTGGCTGCCGCAGAGGCAATGGAACTCCGCCCCACTGGAGGTAGCGAAGCCTGGTCCGCAGCTCCGAGATGGTCATCTTCCCGCAATGGGAACATGACTCATCCACGAACGCCACCTCAGCGTGCTTCATGCCCGGACACGTGAGGCAGCGTCCGGATCCGATTCAGGCCTTGCCACCATGCTGGAGGGCAGCAGTGCAGCCGAATCTTCCTCTCCAGAGAGCTCTCCTTTCGATTCAGTGATTGACATCCGGTCGTCGGGAGGAGCACCGAAGGATACCGCTGGTACACTCTTTGAAGAGGGCCCAGCTCGTTCCTTTGGCGGCTCGGCTGGCTGCGAAGCACTAGAGGAGCAATGGTCCCCTGAGGGTTGGTTCCCTGAGGGGTTTGCCACCACTGTAACCCTCAGACTGCCCGTGCTACTGCTGGAAGTAGTCCTCGCCTGGCTGCCGCAGAGGCAATGGAACTCCGCCCCACTGGAGGTAGCGAAGCCTGGTCCGCAGCTCCGAGATGGTCATCTTCCCGCAATGGGAACATGACTCATCCACGAACGCCACCTCAGCGTGCTTCATGCCCAGACACGTGAGGCAGCGATCGTGACCATCACCCGGCGCCAGGTAACGACCGCATCCAGAAACGCACGGGTGAAACGGCATCTTTAAAAAGATGATCCGTCGTCTTTACAAAGATGCACCCGTGTAAGCTCTTTTAGAGAAAATTGGCTCTTTTAGGGAAATGCTCTTTCACGTGCTGAGGCGCACAGGGGAGAAGGCCGCTTGCAGCACGACAGGGGGTAGTGCCGCCAAAATTTGACAGAACTTTGTTTTATAGTTCAGAAGATAACTGAAAAGTGAAGAGGACCTTTTTCCCCCTATAAGTGTCTCAACCAATGGTAATTAATCTGAGTAAGTTAGTCCAGGAAGTACTGTATATAAGGAACTCCTGCTTTGCAATAAAACTATTACCAGTTTGATGGAGTTACATGGGCAGCAGAAAAATTTTAACATTTTTTTTACAATGAATCCTTGGACATTTTTCACTGTTCTTTGTATTTTACGTAAGTCATGTTTTATTTAAATTTATTTTACAGTTTTGAAATATTTATTTTAAATGATTGCTGTGATTATTTAGTTTTTAGAGCTCTGTGGATTTTTGTGATTGATTTTCTGAAAACATATTGTGAATTAGTTATTTATTTTTACTGAATATCCAGTTCATGTCTTAACCTGTGGGCATGATCAGTTTTTTCAGGTACTGCATATCCTCGTGTTCAACAGCCAGATAAAGTCATAACTGTGGCACTTGGCAACACTGTGACTCTGCAGTGTTGTTCAGATAAAGACAACATATATTGGTATAAGCAAATTGCTGGACAACCACCTCGAGTCATGTCAGCATTTCAGAAAATGTCAGAACCCATATTTTACAAAGAGTTTAAAAATGATCGATTCTGGGGCAAGAGATTGGGCAGCTCCTCCAATCTGACAATTTCAGGCATCATTCAGTCAGATGAAGCAGTGTACTATTGTGGAGCAAAAGCATTTTATATTGAGTTTGGAAGTGGAACACATCTGATCATTAAAGGTAAATTTTCAAAATCATCAAAATCATGATTACAGTGACTGTCAGTCCATATGAGTTATATTGTATTTAACCTATTTGTGAAGATTATGCACATCTGTAAATTACAAAATAGAATAAGATATTTATGAATCTCTAACACAATTGGGTTAAAGATTTATTTTTATTATATTTAATTGTGTATTTATTTATTTATTTGAGTAGGTCGACAAGATGCAGCGTCAAAGATCTCAAAGTCTGATCATCTAAGTGACTTCACAGAATGTCAACAAAAATGCTTTGAAAAAAGTACAAACCAAGTGAAGAATGGTAAACAAGCACTGCTTTCATTTAATTACTTTTGTGACAGAAAAGTCTTCATAATAAATCTAGAAACATTTAATGTGCATACATTTCAGAAGAAAGGCTCTGTCCAGCAGTGCTTGGGTTGGCATGTGCTTTGGGACTTTGTGGAGTTCTAATCTTTGCTCTTGTGGGTTTTATATTTAAGAGAGGTATGTGTGAACAGTGTCTGAGTAAGTCTGCTAGGATTTTTTCTTTTCTTTTTTCCCCCTTTTTGCATTTATCTTTGAAAATGCTTATAGTTGTTTCTGCATCTTTTTCATACAGTGCAAGTTTCTGGACAAGACAACGAAGTGAGAGGTGCTCAGGTAAGAGGATGAATTTGCTGTCTATATTAAAGAGGAATCTTTACCTTTAGTAATGCTTTAAATGTCATTTTGATTCGTTTGGACTGCCAAACTACGCTGAAAAAAATGATTAATTGAATTTACTAAATTCTTTTAAGGTGAGTGGTTGCAATCAATTTATTTTAGCTACATTTAACTTTCAACATATTTTTTTTTAATTAAATGTAGCTAAAATAAATTTTTTGCAACCACTTACCTTAAAAAAATCTAGTATCATTTTTTTCAGTGTAGGATGTTTTGTTTTGTTCAGCTCCAACAACAATATTGTATTTAACCATTTACTGTTAGTTTTCTAATTTCATGTTGCTTTTTGAAATTAATAAGTGAATAAGTGTAGCCTATATCTATGTCATTGTGATTTGCTTTATATTTATAAATGCAGTGAATTCAAATACAAGTCAGTTTTATAATTTTGGTAACCTTTTCTCTTCAGAACCCTGATGATGAGAATTTGACATATGCAGCCTTGCGATTCAGTCAGAGAAAAATGAAATCTGGAGGAAGGAGAGAAAAATCTCAGCAGTGTGTGAACATATGATTCTTTAAAATACAAGAAGTCAGTCTGGTTTCTCCCAAGGTTTTTTTCTCCATTTTGTCACCGATGGAGTTTTGGTTCCTTGCCGCTGTCGCCTCTGGCTTGCTTAGTTGGGGACACTTATTTCCCAGCGATATCGTCGACTTGATTGCACAGATACTAAACTGAACTGAGCTGGATGATGACATCACTGAATTCAATGATGAACTGCCTTTAACTGAAAATTGAGTGTTTACTATTGTCCTTCTGCATTATTGACACACTATTTAATACTGTAAAGCTGCTTTGACACAATCTGTATTGTTAAAATAACTATATAAATAAAGGTCACTTGACTTGACTTTAAATGTTCAGTAGTTATTGTCTTCCGCTGTTGTGCTGTATATAATGAATATAAAATGGTGAGTTGTGTAAATATTGAGTGCATTATTTATCAGGTTGTTTCATTGAGATTATTTCAATATGAAGAGTATTTTTATTAATTGATTATCTTGGTCTTGTCCATTCATTTTCTCTCCACTGTATCCATTCTTCTGACAAGGGATCTGTTATCTCTAAGATAGATTAATTTTATATATTTTATA
>NW_015630348.1:3720028-3726781 GCF_001515625.1 Sinocyclocheilus rhinocerous | reverse complement strand
GCATCTGGGTATCAAGAGGATTATAGAAATAAATGTCATTTTTTTAATGTCAAAATACATTTGAAAGGTTATTTTGAGGTAAACTAAACATGCATCTAATTGAAACAATACACTTGAAAGAATAAGGTTACTAACAACTAACCAAAATCAGTGTCATGTTTGCTGATAAGATTTATGCAGAAATACTTTTTAAATTATTTTAAATACTGTTTTTCACACTCAGCAGCCGATGTAGTCGTGAATGGAATTTATTCTGCGCTGTTAAAGCAACACTAGCATTAAGGTGTTGTAGTGCAATAAATGTGTGATTGCTGCTCTGATGATTGTGTGGTAATAGTGTGTTCCATTGTAGCAGTAAGCTAGATTAAGCATTTGCTCTTATCCTTGCAGTTTATATTGGCCAGAATGGCCACATTACGTTTCTAAGCCTTTGTGTGGGCTGGTGATTTAGGTGACGACCACCAGAAAGAGGTCAGTCATTTGTCTGGTTGAAATATGGCTACTTGAAAGTGAGTGGATTAGGCACACTTTATAAATGGTTAAATTGATGAGAAATACCGAACACAATGACTTTAATTTAGTATTCTGAAACAGGAACGCTTATAGTTTCTGACAGTGAATAGTCAAATATTGCCCATAGCATTTGGACATTTGTGCAAATGCAGATTATATTCACATTACTTTCTTCTTTTTGCACTTTCAGTTCAATTCAATTCAAGTTTATTTGTATAGCGCTTTTCACGATGCAAATTGTTGCAAAGCAGCTTTACAGAAAATTAAAGTTTCTACATTATATTTAGTAATAGCTTATCAGTGGTGACTCAACTTGATGTCCATATATGGCAGAAATGTACGGTAAAAAAAAAAACTAGGGAAAAAAAAAACTTGTATGATTGTGGGGTTTTGGGGGGGTGGGATCTGGATAACGTCATTTTGTAGACATATGTATTACTTGGTGACACTTTTGCAGTGTTCCAATTTTGTACTCAGAAACGATATTTGAGTATTACACATTGCGTGCTATTGTAGTTGAGTTAAGGTTTGTTTTGTTTATTTGTTTGGAACATTTTCTTCCACAAAATAAGGAATTAAGAAAGTTTCCTCACCTTGTAACCTGCAGCATATACTGTCCAAACCCTAAACAAATTAAATATATAACTACACTCTAAAAAATGCTGGGTTAAATTCAACCCAGCGCTGGGCTGAAATATGGACAAACCCAGTGAATGGGTTCTTTTGACCCGGCGGTTGGGTTAAATGTCTAACCCAACTTTCGGGGTAGTTTTATTTAACTCAACTATTGTTTAAAAATTACTATATGGCTGGCTTAAAATTAACCCAAAATAGGTTGTACATTAAAAATCAGACACATAATTACTAGAGGCATCATCAATAATCAAAAGGTGAGAATGTATTAATAAACAACTTTAAAAATATATTTTTTATTTACTATTTATTCATCTTATTAATAAATGTTCATTTATTGAACATATTAATAAATGTTTATTTCCAACCCATTTTGGGTTCATTTTAGGCAAGGAATATAGTCATTTTTAAGCAATAGTTGAGTTAAATAAAACTACCCAGAAGGTTGGGTCAAAACAACCCAATTGGTGAGTTTGTCCATATTTCCCCAGTGCTGGGTTGTTTTTAACCCAGCAGTTTTTAGAGTGTAATTTTAGTAATTTCCAAATGGATACAATTACCTTCCAACAGAGTTTGGAACTTATACATTTCCTCTCAGAGGTTCTTTTATTTTTGCATATACATGGTATGCCTCCTGAATGTGAACTGATCACTGTGTGGGAGGGTTAAGATTCAGTCTCAGTTTAGGCTCCGCCTCCACCACAGTGGATGAAACACCCATCTTGGTTTCTAGTGTTTCAAAATGTGCTTTAATATGTGTTTGCCTGTCCCGAATTTTCAGGCAGGCCATTATTATATATTATATATCATATAATTCATATAAGAGAAAAAGACACCACAATAGTTGTGTTGTAAAAAATCCATCCCTCTATCTGTGTATGAACATGATTAGTTCTGGCTCTAAAACACACTAATAAAAGATTTTGTATCTCTTGGGACCATCAAATGTATCAAAGTGTCAAAGATAAAGATGCATCAACCTGTGTTTGTGTTCAGTGTTGGAATGCACTTGCATGTGTGAGTGGATGTGTGAGTTTTTATGTGCATCTCTGTGTGCAGGAGTGCATCTGTGCTTAAACGTGTGAGCATGTGTATGAGGTATTGTGCAAACTGTGAGACCTGTTATTTTAAGCGGTTTCTCTGTACCGCTCTTGTCCTCCTGTCACCCACCACCCTCGCTTAAGTTACCCATGACCACTCATATCTACTGACTTACACCATCCTCAGTGGGTTTCTCAGTAAACAAGTCACTTGCCGCAACAGCTTTTAAAATTTCCACAGGATGTATAGTTATTTTTGCCACTGTTAAAGTTAGTAGTGCTCAAATGCATGTTGTTATTTAAGGGAGAACTCAAAAAGGTCATCTCTAGGAAGCACTTAATCACGGATATTTTTATGCTTACACTCTTAAAAATAAAGGTGCTGCACGATGCCATAGAAGAACCTTTTTGTCTAAATGGTTCCATAAAGAACCTTTAACATCTGAAGAACCTTTCTGTTTCACAAAAGGTCCTTTGTGGCGAAAGAAGGTTCTTCAGATTATAAAAAAGTAAGAAAGAGATAGTTCTTTAAAGAACCTTTGACTGAATGGTTCTTTGTGGAACCAAGAATGTTTTTTCTATGGCATCGCTGTGAAGAACCTTTTAAGCACCTTTATTTTTACGAGTGTATAGTAACATTACAGTTGCAACTAAATTTATATTGCTTTTAAAAATACTTGTATTCATCTTTTAATGGAAAACCTGTTCTGTGTTGGTTTTTGTGTGGAAATGTATAAATATGCTCAACACTAAAACTCTGTGCAAAAGATACAGTCAAGCTTAAGGGGTTTTAATTATGTTGTTGATAATCAGGAAGACAGTTTGTGAGACCTTATAGCTCTCTGTGCTAAAACCACAATGATGCACAATAAGTTTCCAAACCATGGCCATTATGTGCAAAGACAAAAACTGCTGCTCAGTAGTGTGATCCAAAACAACAGCCATACAACTGCTGTAAAGAGCTCATTTAAAATGCAAATGCATTGTCCAAACCGAAATACATAAAAATCATAGTTTTGCTATAGCTATTGGGTGAAAAATTGAACACAATACAACCACATTAACATCCATTCAGACCAGATTCAACTATAATGATTTAGATCAGTAAAATAGTTTTTTTTTTATTATTAATATCGAGATGGGCCAAGTTGTCACATTATTATTATTAATGTTATTATAAATTTAATTTATACAACTTTATTGTATTGTTTAATTTTGCCTTGAAAGCCTATACCACTGTTTAAGGACAGTTTCTATTGTGACAAAATACCCCATATTGTGCCAACTCTGTCCAGCTACTGGTGCATGTTGTCACAAAGGTCAACACAGGCCCAGTGTACAGTATATTTTAATTCTACCACCCGTGGATTTTTTTTTTAATTTGTATTTTGTATTTTTTTTTTTGTTTGTTTTTTGCCCATGTCTGTATATTCAACCTGAAAGAAATGGATCTCTTCACTATTTTTCATAACACCGTTTATCTCTAGCGCCATCTATTGGTTCAATGTATATTGTGTAATTAATCTGTCCAAACAAATCAGATTTGGATTATTTGGATTAAGATAAATAGCACAGTTTCATTTGGCGTTGAGATAGATATATAACTTTTACAAAGGTATGTTTTTTATATATTATTCTTATTTTTAATGATGTCTCTGTGGCTTCCATGTCGACTAGTTTATCTGTCCCAACTGCACGTGTTGATCTTTCTCATTTGATATTGCCCTGTTGTAACATGTTGATTCTTATCTAGAATTTGACTACGCCTTCCTGGCAATGATTGAGGATGAAAGGGCATGTGTTCAGGCTTCCTTTGCAGGTAAACATTAACTCTCTTTACTGTACAGTTGGCCTTATCCCCACCCTGAGGTGGTAAATCAACCAAGGCTTTTATATAATGTGTCACATCGCCTCGCCCTCCTGCAGCGGGAGTTTTTCTTCTGGGTGATATTACAATCTCTCAGTCCATATCCAGCTCCAGAGAGGTCCACCATCATGTTGTTCAGTCAGTGGGCTCTCCTCTTGACCGTGTGGAAGCTTCGTGTGGGGGTTTCGTCTTTTAACCTGGACAAGCAGAACGTGATGAACATGCATGGAGAAGATGGCACTTTGTTTGGGTTTTCTGTGGCCATGCACCATCAGCTCAAACCTTCAGAGGAGCGAGTGTGAGAAACTTGTTCTTATTATATATTTTTTATTTTATTATTATTATTTGTGATTAAAAAAATAGCCATTTTTCATATTGTTTTTCAAAAATATCCAGCAGTTCAAACCTTAACACTTTATAATTACCTGCATGCTTATTAATATTATTGAAATATTAAATAATCATCTATCTATCTATCTATCTATCTGTCTATCTATCTATCTATCTATCTATCTTTATACTTTATAAGAGTGTTTTGTTTTAACTGATTTGCTGCTATTAGAGTACTTAATTTTTAGTTTTATTCTAATTTGTACAGCACTTTGGTCGGCCTGTGGCTGTTTTTAAATGTGCTTTATAAATAAACTGAACTTGAACTTGAACTTGAACTATCTATCTATCTATCTATCGATAACACTTTCATCTTCAGATTGCTGATTGGAGCCCCTCGTGCTAAAGCATTGCCCAGTCAAAATGCCAATATATCTGGAGGTCTGTACAGATGTAAATTCACAACACAATCTAATGATTGTGAACGCATTTCCGTTGATATAAAAGGTTGGTTGTGCTTTACTTATTGTTATTTTAACGCATATTGTTAATATTTTATCAGTCAGTTGCATTGCTGAATATGGTAATGAGCAAATACATTGTTTATTTTTTAATAATGCAAGCAGTTTAAGTATCTTAAAGAGCTTATTCTAATCTTAAAGGACGTCCCCCAAACAATCCTGGACAAGATTATAGAGAAAAGCAATGGCTGGGCGTCCGTGTCCGAAGTCAGGGACGAGGAGGCAAAGTAGTGGTAAAGAAGCATCTTGTGTTGTTCATATCAACTGGTTCTAATTTATTGTGAAAACACTTTAAAGTTGACCCGTCAAACTCTATATTTTTGTACATATAATAGATTAATGTTTTATTGACGTTATGTGTAAAGTCTATGTTCTGTTTTATCTAGACTTGTGCCCACAGGTACCAGGATTGGAGTTTTGACAACCGGCGGTTATTGGGCAGATGTTTTGTCCTGGAACAGGACCTTAACTTGGTGACAGATGGAGAGTCCACAAGAGCAATTTGTAAGAATCGGGAACCAGATAAGCACAAGTTTGGCTACTGTCAACAAGGTGTCTCTGTAGCATTTTCCAAAGACAACAAATATCTTGTTTATGGAGCTCCAGGAGCATATGACTGGAAAGGTACTGCAAAATTGTTTGGGAAGGTGATATGTAATTTGTATTTATTTAAATATATTTTATTTATTTATTTTAATTAATTATTATTTTATTTATTTAAATTTTCTTTATTTATTTTAATAATTTTTAATTTATATATTTGTAGGTTTTTTAGAACTCATTGTAACTTTAATATTTAAGTCTGTAATATTGAGTACTACCTTGCAGTCTATCATTTATGATCTCTTTTTCACACTTAAGGCATTGTGCACATGCAGCCTGTTGATGACTTCTCTATAGAGACCTATGAAACGGGAGATCATAATCAGCGTCAACACAAGCTTATTCCTGTGGACTTCAGCAGCCTTTTAGGTGATTATGGTCAACCTCTTGGACTACTGTGTACCGGAGGCCAACTTACAGTACAACTGTATTCAAGGTGTCCGCGGGGTCTTAAAAAGTATTAAAAGGTGATATATCAATTTAGAGAAAATTAAGGCCCTTAAAAAGTATTAAAAAGTCTTAAATGCCATTTTCCAAGGTATTAAATTTTGTATCGTCTTTTCATTATGTATATTTGTCCGAATAGTGGGGTTCTGTGTAGTTTATTTATGGATTCCCGCAAGATTTGACGTCATCTGTTATGGCTCTCACTGACTGACTGGGGCGCTGCATGATAGCGCGGGGCTTGTTGATCCCACTCTCACTGAATTTCTGACCATTACCGCATGCTCCCATCCGCTCCTGTGATTTTTGTGTTCGCTCCTGCAAACATTCTAATATTGTATATAATTTTCACGCATCAGGGCGCCTCTATCAATATGTGGGGTATTTAAATCTCTTTTGAATGAGCGCTCGCAGTCGCAGTTCACTTTCACTTTCAATTTCGCGATCGCGCGCGCACTGTGTAAAGGGAGCACATCTTACGATAAAATATATTTGTCAATGAGCTCGGGATCTCTTGAGGAGCAAATCCTCCAACATCTTGTCAGTTATCTCTCCTTACTTTTGACCCGTGATTAGTCAAATCTGACTTCTGCAGCTCGTGTTGGATGCAGGGTTGTTGTTGTTGTTTTTCCACGAAATTGGGCTGCTTTTAAACTGTTGCCATGGGCTGATTTTCCCCAGTGGGTTAAAGGTTTGAAATATTGCATAAATTACATTTGGTTGAAATGCTTGTACTGAAACATTTTGCATTCTACCTGTAATAAAACTGTGCTAAATGTTTTGGGCCACACTAGTAGGAAGC
>NW_015630348.1:3708145-3719593 GCF_001515625.1 Sinocyclocheilus rhinocerous | reverse complement strand
CTGTCTGATCAGTCAGGTGTTTGTCATGAGAAGTGTTCCACAAAAGAGCTATGGTTGGCAGACAGTTATAAGAGTTGATGTTACAAATACATCTTTTGAATATACTGTGTGAACTCATTGCCCCGTTAGCACAGAGAGCTTTATTTTCCCTCCTCAATATGTTTTGTCAGTTTTGTTTATTGGTCTAATTCTTGTTTCTTGGTTTGCATTGGTTAGTCACTCAATTAATTCTCTTGTGCTTCGTTCCCTCCTTCTGAATTATGTTGTATTGATAATGAGTTAAATCACAAAAAAAGTCTACAAAGTAAGTCTGTTTAGTTGTGCTATCTTACAATCAATATATAGTAAATGTAAGTTAAAGTGTCGCAGAAACTTGGAGTATATTTGTCAATGAGCTCGGGATCTGTTGAGGAGCAAATCCTCCAACATCTTGTCAGTTATCTCTCCTTACTTTTGACTCGTGATCAGTCAAGTCTGACTTCTGCAGCTCGTGTTGGATGCAGGGTTGTTGTTGTTGTTTTTCCACGAAATTGGGCTGCTTTTAAACTGTTGCCATGGGTTGATTTTCCCCAGTGGCTTAAAGGTTTAAAATATTGCATAAATTACAAGTAATAATAAATAAAATGAGGTCTTAAAATGTATGGAAAGAGTCTTAAAAAAGGTATTAAATTTAACTCCATGATTCCTGTATATACCCTGGTATTGAATGCAGACCTATTCAAAATAATATATTACTGTAAATATAGATGCTTCATCTTGTATGATGCAGTAGTTAGAAATACGTTAGAATGCATCAGCAAATATAAAATAATGAGGAATATTTTGTACCATGGAAACACACTGTAACTTTCAGAAGTTCCAAAAAAGGCATTTCTTGAAACTAAGCAGCAAAAATTGACTCATTCTGAACATACTAATGTATGGACCCCAGGGAAAAACTTATCTTATGTTCATCAAGGCTGTATTTATTTGATCAAAAATGCAGAAAAATGTATAAATATTGAACCAAATAGAATTTCCTATTTTAATATACTTTAAAATATCATTTATTTCTGTGACGCAGCACTGGATTTTCATCAGCCATTACTCCACTCTTCAGTGTCACACGATCCTTCAGAAGTCATTCTAATATGCTGATTTATTATTATAGTGTTGAAACTGTTGGGCTGCTTAATATTTTTTTGGAACCTTTGATACTTTTTTCTTTGATGAATAAAAAGTCAAAAAGAACAGCATTTATTCAAAATAGAAATCTTTTCTAACAATATAAATCTTTACTATCACTTTTTATCCATTTAACACATCCTTGCTAAATAAAAGTATTCATTTCTTTAAAAAAAAAAAGAAAAGAAAAAATTTACTGACCCCAAACTTTTGAATGGTAACGTATAACACAAAATTTCTATTTTGAATAACACTGTTCTTTTTAACTTTTTATTTATCAAAGAATCCTGAAAAAAGTATCACAGGTCCCAAAAAATATTAAGCAGCACAACTGTTTCCAACATTGATTATAAATCAGCATATTAGAATTATTTCTGAAGGATCATGTGAGTAATGATGCTAAAATTCAGCTTTGTGTCATTAAATTATACTTTTAAAGTATATTAAAATAGAAAACTGTTATTTTAAATTGCAATAATATTTCACAAAATTCGAGTTTTTTTCTATATTTTTGATCGAATGAATGCGGCCTTGATGAGCATAAGAAACTTCTTTAAAAAACATCCCAAACTTTTGAATGGCAGTGTATGTATGCTATGACACTTTTAAATCTGATATCATCCATTTATCAACCAATTTTCTTTTGTTTTCTGTCAGGCTTTGCTGTCGATACTGGAATGAACCTAATGAAAAAAGGAGAGCTGAATGTTGTGGCCGGGGCTCCGCGATCAAACCACAGCGGGGAGGTTTTGCTGCTGAGACCAGAAGAAAAGGCAGAAACAAGGAACCTGAAAGCTGAGTACATCCTTCAAGGCCCAGGTTTGGCCTCCTCCTTTGGCTATGACCTCGCTGTTCTTGACTTAAATGGAGATGGGTGAGTCTTCACTTAACAAGTTACAAAAATGACTAAACAGGATGTGATGATCGTAAAATTTCTTATGAGTAATAAAGGCATTATACCTTTACGACACAGTTGATTAGGGAGTTAATGTCTGCAATGCTTCAGGTGGGATGATCTTGTTGTGGGTGCACCCGAGTTCTCCAAAATAAGCATGGATGAAGATGTAGGAGGAGCTGTGTATGTTTACATCAACCAAGCCAAAGGGCAGCGCTGGAACCAAATCAAACCAGTGTGTCTATATGGGAAAAGGGACTCCATGTTTGGACTAGCAGTGGCTCATATTGGGGATATCAATCAAGATGGATACCAAGGTTGATTTTTTTACTGCAGTCTTGGGCCTCAGCTTTACAGTGCATCTGACAGATGATGCTTTCTGATTAACAGATTTTGCAGTGAGTGCTCCTAATGAGGATACAGGGAGAGGTCGAGTGTACATATATCATGGTTCAGCTGCAGAGTTTCGTCAAAAACCAGAGGTTTGTAAAAGGAGTCACATATGTATAAACTTTATCTTTTTTTATTTCTTTCTTTTATTTATTAATTTATTGCATTAGAGTTTGAGTTAAAAAAAATACTTTGAATATTTTTATAAGTAATATATATATATATATATATATAATATCCAAATAAAATGTCAAAATATGTGAAAATGTATTATATTATATTATATTATATTATATTATATTATATTATTACTCCCAGAATGAATCATTATGGAGATCTTCTATGCCCATTTGCATTTGAAACTCAAAAAATGTTTCAAAGTGACTCTCTGTTGAAACCATCTCTGTTTATAGGTTTTAGATGCTGGAGACCCTAGTATCAAATCGTTTGGTTATTCTTTGGCTGGAAACATGGATATAGATGATAATGGCTATCCAGACCTTGCTGTGGGTTCACTTTCAGATAGTGTGCAAGTTTATAGGTTAGATGTTTCCTACATTCATAAAATCGTAGATTCAAGGTTGATCAGATGTTTTGCATTCATATAATTCCTACGAAGTGATAGAATAACCAGACACACCACACATTATAAAAATACTTTCATTAAATATCATTTTGTAGTATCTGAACATTTCAGAATACTAAATTATTTATTTATATTTTAATATTTCTTCTATTTCTTTTTTTAAGGAGTAAACCAGTGGTAAACATAGAAAAGACCTTAACATTAACACCGAATAGTATTGATTTCAAGGCTCAGGACTGCAAGAGATATTCATGGTGAGATAACAGCAAATTATATCTATCTATCTATCTATCTATCTATCAAAATTATTTTGTTTTTAATTTTTTTCTTTTATTTTAATGCATTTTTAGTGATATTACAGCTCAGTCCTGCTTCACTTATACTGCCCAGACACCTACATACAATCACAAGCTGAGTGAGTCCATTCCTTGTTCACCATACCACATGCTTAGATATCAAAACAAAAATGAATGTCCCAGAGCAGTCTTCATGAGTCATCCCAAATGGGTGTGTTGGATTAGTTATAAAATAACTTGTCAGAGCAATTTCTTTGAACTTTCTGTAACATTTGAATCGCATCTGATAGTCACCTTTCTGCAGGGATCAAGTACACACTAAAAGCTGATACATTGCGGATAGAGAGGGGTCTTCGTTCACGAGTGGTCTTTGTGAATTCTGAGGCTGCCCAGGGATCCCAGGAACTGTCTGTCCAAGTCAAACAAGAGTGTATCCAGACCAAGCTCAGGCTGCTGGTACTATCAACTCACACTCCGATTTGCTGGTTTTAAGAATTGCAAGTGAGAATTCATGATGAAAACCATTTTATTGTGTCTTAGGGAGATATCAAGGATAAGCTAACCAGCATTTTCATCAGCCTGTCTGTTTCTTTGCCGTCTAACAATCCGAAACAGACCGTCAGAAACCTCCCTGGCTTAGAGCCAGTTCTGAACGCTCTGCAAGAAAATGCAACCAAAGCAGAGGTAAATTGCAAAATCTACCATAACACTTGTTGTATTGCTTTAATATTTACCGGTCTCAAACTTGGATTTCTTTGTCACGTAATATTTTGTCTCCCAGGTCACCTTTAGAAATGCCGGCTGTGGAAGTGACAACATCTGTCAGAGTAACCTGCAACTCGAGTATAGGTTCTGCACCAAAGACCAACAACAAGACAAATGTGACCCTCTAGCCATGTAAAACCATTCTCTATGTGGCTTGTGCATGATTTAGGACTGGTGTTTTTTCAATAGCTCAAAAATTGCACATGATTGATACTTGGCATGAAGTTTGTATAAAGCTAGTGTTTTGTTGCTGTAACTGCAAAACATGTACTGACAAATGTGGACCTATGAGTTTTAATATCTCAGGAGCAATAATCAAGTAATAATCACATTATGTGGGAATTACGCAATACACTTTGCATATTAGCTACATGTTTGGTACATTTTGTAATATAGACTTATTCCTGATATAGGCATTCCTGAATTTGGCTGTATCTTTGTGTGTTGAAGGGAAAATGATATTCCTGTCATTTCTCCTGGTGATAAGAATGTTGCCCTGGAGGTCACTGCAACCAACATAGGTGGAGATGATGCACACCAGAGCCAACTTTCTGTGGCGTTTCCAGAATTTCTCCAGCTATCATCAGTCGAGCCGAAGAAGAGTAGTGTGAGTGTCCCATTTTACTGAAAACACGTTTCTGTGTAATTCTTGACAAGTTTGTATCAAAAAGCCTGACTATGTTTTGTTTTTTACCATAATGCAGTCACATTTGTATAACGCTCTGTTGCATCTGTTTGGAAGGACTGTCATATTCAGGCCTAGACTTGTATGCTCAAAAAATAGAATGTCGGATTTTAAGAGGAGTCTCAAGTTGTGTGTAAAGTATTCCCTACTGTCCTCAATTAAACTGTATGAACTAGAAAGTTTCAGATAACTAGTGGTGCATGTTAGCATGACTTGTAATTACCAGTATTACTGTCTTAAAATATTGTCCAACAATACAGTATATTTATCATTTTGTCTATTTTATTCACTAAACAATGACTGAGCTAAGTGAAGCTAACAAAACATGTTATTTCATCGAAAGAACTCTTAAATTAAGTGTTTTAGTGTACATTCGTTCAGATTTTACATATACGTAGGTGGTGTTTTCAAATACCTTTTGTCTTTTATCATGGTGCAGGAAGCTCAGGTGCAGTGTAACCCAAATGAAAATAAAACACAGGCTGACTGCCAACTTGGAAATCCTTTTAAAAGAGACTCAAAGGTATGAAAAGTAATAACAATTTTACTCAGACCATCAAGCACATTTTCAATGTAAAATCAGATCTGTCAGCCTCCTAATTCATGTTCTTTTCTTTTCAACACTTTCAGGTTTCATTCTTCCTGATACTTAACACAGAAAGGCTTTCCTTGAGAGTAACAAGCGCTAATGTGACTATGTTGCTAAAAACGTAAGAAGACTCTAGCTGTGATGATATCTTACCTCTAGTTTAACAATTAATCAACATAATACTTAATAGAAGTAGTATAAAGGTTTATAGTATGAAGAACTTTAAAAGCTAATGGGTTTGGAAGTTTAAATCTTTTACTATTTTTGTAATAAACGTTTGTTTGTTTTTTGGCAATAGGATCAGCATTCAAAATATTCCAGAAGTCGTTGCAGAAGCAAAAATTATCTTTGAACTGCATCTGAAAATCGCTGGGTAAGTCTTGTTAATTGTTAACCAAAAATGTTTTTTGAAGGAAATTAATACTTTTATTTACCAAGGGCACATTAAATTGTCAAAAGTAACAGTAATGTCATTTGTTTATTTCAAATAAATGCTGTTCTTTTGAACTTTCTGTTCATCAACGATGAATATTGTTTTCAATATTGATAATAATACGTTTAAAATATAAACAAATATTTTTCTTTTCTTTTTTGGTCCAATGAATGTAGCCTAGGTGAGGTCATGAGAGATCTTTCAAAAACATTTTTAAAATCTTACTGAACGGTAGTGTTCAAGCATTAATGTGGATTCTGCAATGCTTGTGACTGAATGAAAATACTGCTGTTCTCTGAATAACAGAATGCTTGTTTTTTGTCTTTGTAGTCTTGCTAAACCTTCCCAATTATTCTTTGGAGGAGAAGTAAAAGATTTGAAAGCAATGAAATCAGAAAATGATATCGGCTCTTTGGTCCAATATGAGTTCAGGGTTGGTGTTTCAGTCTCCTTAAAGCTACAATAATGAATTACTATGCTTTATTATTCATTATCATTAGCCATAATTCAATCTGGTTTAAGCTCTTTCAATTTCTAGACATAACAAATGAATGATCATAATAATATTTTGCAGATAGTAGCCTACGTATTAGCATATTTATACCTCAGCAGCTTGTCACAGAGAGAGGTAGTGCATCTCTGTCTGTGAATGTACAGTATTTGGCCGTATATTTTATTTACATAAAGAGTCCAGTATGATTAAAATCCTGTTGATTTTGTGCAAATGTTCTTCTGTGTCAGATCATTAACGTTGGTCGGCCTCTGAAGTCCTTCGGTTCTGTTGTGCTGAACATTCAGTGGCCAAATGCAACCAAGGAGGGAAAACGGCTCCTGTACCTTGTGCAGATCAAGGATCATCGAAAAAATATTATTCACTGCACGCCAGCAGATGCAATCAACCCACTCCGATTTACCAAGGTAGTTCCTTCATGAGATATAAAGTCAAATAATGATCATTTATTAACTTCAGCTGTCACTGGTTATACTTTGCAGCTGTCTGTATTTGATATATGATCAATCCCTTCTGGCATTGTGGGAGAGGTCCCTAATGTTTCCCATGCTCACTCTTTAGGCGTCATCCAGAGGACGGCGGGAAGTAGAGCATGAATCAGGCCTGAAGGCTCTTGCCTCTACTGATTTTTTTCCCTCTTTGGGCAACAAAAGAAAGTATAAAACCCTGGTAACTTTTTCTTTTCACTACTATCAGTAGTTATACTAGCGTCTTTAAAATGTATATCAAAGGTTTTAAGGTACTTAAGTTTGTCATAAATGTTTTTCTACTTTTCACGTTGCCGCCCCAGACATGTGCTGATGACTTAAGATGTGTGGAGATAAAGTGCCCTCTTGAGGCAGTGGACAGCACTACAGCCGTTGTTCTTCATGCACGCTTATGGAACAATACTTTTCTTGAGGTACAGTTGCTGCACTTTTCTCTGCACTGTAACACTTAATGAATTGACTAAAATATTAATGAAAGCTCATTAAAGTTAGTTGAAAGTTCAACCTAACTGATTATATTAAGCAGAACTCAAACTGAAAGGGTTACTAGAATGTTTGATATTTTCCATTTAAAGTAATTTGGTCTACACACCAAAAATGTTTTTGCTGCTAGCTCAATCTATGTTGATTAATGCAGCAATAGTCCTCAACATTTGAAATTTATGGTAGCAATATGAAGTGTTATTGCCAAATTATAATTAGCTATAAGAGATTTGTTTGAATTAATTTTGAATTAATAAAGTTACAACTTTTTTTTTTTACCTTGAATAGTTTGTCAAATGCTTTTTTTTATTCATGTATGTGATTTTTGTTAGAGGACTCAAATTAAATATGTTCACACTGATTTACATTAAAGGGATAGTTAACCCAAAAATGAAACATTTACTCAGCCTCAGGTTTTTCCAAGTGGGTTGTCAGTCACTTTTCTCAGATTCTTATGTATCTATCTATCTCTCTGGCCATATTAAGGAAGTAAACACAACATAAAAAGTAAAAACAATAAAACATAACGGAGCAAGACGAGCAGCCAACACACCACCGGGCACCATCTTGTTCCAATTGTTCCTTCTATATCGATTTTTTCACTTTTATTTTTTTGTTAAAGGAATGAAATAAATTCACAGCTTTTACCTTTTACATTTTTGTCAGTCCTCTTAGTTTTTTTTTTGTTTATTAAGAGGACTCAAATGAAATGTTTACTCTTTTTTTTTTTTTTTAAATGGTTTGGTTTGTCTATTGCCTTTTCTTGAGATTGGATACATTTTTGGGTTTAACAGTGTGAGCATATTGACAAGATGTTTTTTTCTTTACAGGAGTATAGTTCATTGAACTACTTGGATATTGTACTGGATGCGTTTTTGACTCTTAATGCGACTCAGGAGAATATTGGGATGCAGCCATCCAATGATAAGGTTAAGTGTCCTGTAGATTAGCACTCATTTATACAATTTTTTATTTGATTGTGCAATGTTTAGACGAAACTAACTGAAATAATATTTCTTTGACTAATATAGGTGAAGCTAACGGTTTTTCGTGAAAGAAAGCCTGCTTTGCTCAGTCGAGTCCCATGGTGGGTCATTCTACTCAGCATATTGACTGCACTGTTTTTACTGGGTCTTCTCTTCTACCTGTTAAAGAAGGTAATGTGACACTCACCATCTCTAACCTAATTTTAATATTTGGTTTACCAGTGTAGAAAGTGTAGTTGCATGTGTTTGCAAACAGAGTATTAATTTGCTGATTTTTGACTTAATTGTATAGTTTTTTTGTTTTTGTTTTTTGCTCCTCAGTTTGAATGCTTGAATTGTGGAATGTGTGCTAAAGAAAAGAAGGTATACTAAGAATCAGGACAGGAACATATGACAACCAGAGTTGTGCCTTCTCAGGAAGATGGACAAAACAGTTTTCTGATTCTGTGGAGATTTTATTTTTTCTTGCACAGGTCAAAAAAGTTTTTTTTCTTTCTTTCTTTTTTATGTTGTCTGTAAATAACATTTTGAGAATTAATAACTAAATAATCTACAAACAAAAAGTTGTAAACATGTATCACTAAGGACAAATTATGCTACTCTGCTTACATCACATCTGATTAACATTGTCATCTTACAATGTTAATCATACATCTGAGTATTTAATGCAGTGAAAGAACAAATTACATTTACATAGTAATGTGCACTGTCTGTAATGTTGGTGGTAGAGTAAAATTTCCTTTGCGATGTGATGTATTTGACTGGAATGACTCGAGTGTCACGGAGAAGGAGGCGGAGGTGTGCGCAGGAACATCTTGAGGGCAGGTGTAAAGATGAGGATGGTGCCGAGCACAGAGACTGTGAGGAAGGCCCAGAGAAAAATCCTGTCCAACACCTGAGCCACAAACTTCCAGTCCTGAACTACCTGGAAGAGAGAAGGAATGTTCATTATCATTATCATAACTATCATGACTGGCATCTTCACCATCAAATAATAGTCAACACTATAAAAGTCATTAGTGCTAATAAATTATTATTCTTAACATCAACAGTATGCTAGAGCAACCTTATTACTGCAAAACATCATTAAATATAGAGTAAAATAACATAGATTCTGGCCAAAATATATTTCAAATATATGCTAAATATATATTGTAATCAATCAGTATAAGAAAAAAAATTTTTTCAAATTAAAAAAATATACATATTTTTTTAATTTAAACCTTCACATTTCTATATTACATATATTCTATATTTGTATAAATATTCTATATATTACAGAATTTACTGAAAGGGAAAGACAATACTTTTCAAAAATGTTAAATCTAAAACATTTACAAACTGTTAAAATGTATGAAAATTGTAAAGTACATTTTGGGTTGGATAAAAAATATATTAATGCGGATTTTTAAAAATATATTTTGGAAAAATAAATATATATACATCATTGTTTACTGTTACTATTTTTATGTTTTCAAAAGACTGCTTATGTTCACCAAGGCTGTATTTTTTTTATTTATAAAAATACAGTAAAAGCAGTAATACTGTAAAAATCATTTTATTACTATAAAAAACATTTTTTAATATATTGTAACATTTTATTTATTCCTGTGATGGCAACATTTTATTTTCAACAGCAATTACTCCAGTCTTCAGTGTCACATGATCCTTAATAAATCATTCTAATATGATGATTTGCTTCTCAAGAAATATTTCTTATTATCATCAATGCTGAAACTAGTTATGCTGACTAATACTTTTTTTGAAAACGATGAAACGTTTTTCTTCATAACAGCTAGATCAAAAGTGCAGCATTTATTTGAAATAGTAAACAATTTGTTTCAAAAGGTTTCTCACTTTTGAACAAATTAATGCATCATTTATTTAAAATAAAAGTATTTTAAACGACCTTAAACTTTAGTGTATGCCTAAAAATAGTTTAATTTTTGTATTTATATATGCAGTCATTCATTAGAAACTTTCCTTTACCTTCATCTCAAGACATCTTCAAGCCCTTACCTCCCTAATAAAATGCTCCTTCTTAATGTGGCGTGAGATGTAGCGAACCGAGTTGGTAGCCTGCTCCAGCATATTAATCAGAGCTTGACCTTCTCCTTCAGGACCAGGTGGCCCTTTCTTGTTCCTGGGCTTAAGGTCAGGGCTGTGAGGCTCCAGCTCTGGGTAATGATAGCGGTCCGTGTTTCCCCTCATGCAGAGCAAATGAGGCAGCCGCTGGAGAAACAGCGAACGCACCCACGGAGACATGGGATGGTAAGTAGCTGAAGAGCGATGGTGGACGTTGATCACAAAAACCGTCACGATGATGGAAAGAGTGACAAAAATCATGATAAAAAGCAGGTACTCTCCAATCAGCGGGATAACCTTGGAGGAAGAAGGGATGATCTCCTCGATGACGAGAAGGAACACAGTGAGGGACACCAGGACGGAGGTGGAGAGAGAGACTTTTTCCCCTTCATCAGAGGGCAGGTAGAAGACCAGCACTGTTAGGAAGGACAGGCCCAGGCAGGGAATAATGAGGAAGAGTGTGTAGAAGAGAGGAAGACGTTTCAGGATGAATGAGTACGTGATGTAGGGGTAGGAGAGGAGGCCGTCTCGCCGACTGCCTTTGACCCCAGTGGCACTGAGAATCTCCCACTCGCCGTTATCAAAGAAGTCGCTTCGGTCCACCTGCTGGTTGATGAGGACAAGTTTGACCATGTTTCCATCATACGTCCAAGAGCCAAACTTCATAGAGCAGTTCTGCCGATCAAATGGGAAAAAGGTCACGTCCATGTTGCAGGCGGACTTGTAGCTGGCAGGAGGCGTCCATGTGATCATACCGTTGTACCGTACGATGGCTTTGGTCATAAGTGAGCCTTCAAAACGTCCATCAGCACTAAAAGTGGCCAGGATAACATATATTAATGTCTTAATATTCCATAATGAGTCATTATTGTTATTTCCACACAAATGGCACAAACTTACTTCTCATATAAAACAATGTCTGGGAGCCAGATGCTCTCTGATGGGACTCTTATAGAGGTGATGCCCCCATAATTCTCAGGGTTCCATCGCAGTTTATAATCTAGCCATTCCTTAAAAACAGAATAATTTTGAGTTCATTATAACAAAGAAAATTTAAGGGTTTAACTGCTTTATTGTCAGTCAGGTAGCATT
>NW_015630348.1:3703899-3708064 GCF_001515625.1 Sinocyclocheilus rhinocerous | reverse complement strand
TAAACATTCAAAAAGTAGATAGAATAGAAAAAAAATAAAGATAGTGTTAGAGGCTTTTTAAAAAAAAAAAAAGCCATTAGAAAACAAATAGAGAGTGCAAGTGTTAGAGGATCAAGTGTGTGTTTTTTTAAATAAAAAAGAAAACAAATAGTTAAAATAGAATTAGAATAGAGAGTGCTAAAGTTAAGAGGGTCAAATAAAATTGGAAGAGATGTGTTTTTAGCTGTCTCCTGAAGATGGCTTAGGACTCAGCTGCTCGAATTGAGTTGGGCGACATTCCACCAGCAGGGAACAGTTAATGTAAAAGTCTGTGAAAGTGAGCTTCGGTCCACCTGCTGGTTGATGAGGACAAGTTTGACCATGTTTCCATCATACGTCCAAGAGCCAAACTTCATAGAGCAGTTCTGCCGATCAAATGGGAAAAAGGTCACGTCCATGTTGCAGGCGGACTTGTAGCTGGCAGGAGGCGTCCATGTGATCATACCGTTGTACCGTACGATGGCTTTGGTCATAAGTGAGCCTTCAAAACGTCCATCAGCACTAAAAGTGGCCAGGATAACATATATTAATGTCTTAATATTCCATAATGAGTCATTATTGTTATTTCCACACAAATGGCACAAACTTACTTCTCATATAAAACAATGTCTGGGAGCCAGATGCTCTCTGACGGGACTCTTATAGAGGTGATGCCCCCATAATTCTCAGGGTTCCATCGCAGTTTATAATCTAGCCATTCCTTAAAAACAGAATAATTTTGAGTTCATTATAACAAAGAAAATTTAAGGGTTTAACTGCTTTATTGTCAGTCAGGTAGCATTCAAAAAGAATTGCTAATTTTGTCTTCTGCACTAATCAGTGTTATTTTAGTATCATTGAGATACTATTATAGTTTTTATTCATATTTGAAAAAAAAAAAAGCCATTAGAAAACAAATAGAGAGTGCAAGTGTTAGAGGATCAAGTGTGTGTTTTTTTAAATAAAAAAGAAAACAAATAGTTAAAATAGAATTAGAATAGAGAGTGCTAAAGTTAAGAGGGTCAAATAAAATTGGAAGAGATGTGTTTTTAGCTGTCTCCTGAAGATGGCTTAGGACTCAGCTGCTCGAATTGAGTTGGGCGACATTCCACCAGCAGGGAACAGTTAATGTAAAAGTCTGTGAAAGTGATTTTGTGCCTCTTTGAGATGGCACAATAATGCAGAACTTGCAGAACGCACGCTTCTAGAGGGTACATAAGTCTAATTTAATAGTTTTAGTAAATGTTTTTCTGATGTGAAAAAAATTGCATTTTTATTGTTTTTTTGTTTGCAAAAAAAACATCTATATAATTGTATTCATTTTTATTTCAGTTTTAGTAATTTGAGTACATTAAATTACACTAAATGAAAATGACCTTGCCTTGGCAATTAGCTGACTTGAGATTTTTTAATTTCCTAGACAATTCCCAGACCATTTTTACAGTGATGCTTAAGGTTACATACCTGCCATAGCCACACATTAGTGGTCATGAGTTGGTTTTTCTCATCCTAAATTCATAAACAGAGAAGAAAGAAAGATAATGCCATAAGCAACTGAGATATGCATGTATATGTGTACGAGAGAGAGAGAGAGAGATGTGATTAACTTAGATGAAGTCTTAACTCTAATAATTAACAATTAATTCTGGTGGTTGGATTCTAATGAATTCTAAAGTCTGCTGTAAAACAGAATAAGCAGCATAAAGAACCACAATGGGAAAAGACTTTTCATCAAACGGGTTTATATTATTACCCATTTTTCTTGAGATTATGAGATATTCGAGGGAGAGCCATGCTGAGAGGGGTGACTCAGCCCGCATAATAATAGCTGTCCTTTTTTATTTTCCATAGCCCTCAAAATCATTGGCTATATCTTTTGATAAACGTCCCGCATAACCACTTTTAAAGCCATCTAATACTCTGAATTACGAGGCTCTTGGGCACCTGTGCCTTTAGGTATAGGTTTTAAATCAATAATATCAAACAGGCACATCTGAGCCCTCATCAAGTAAATCACATTACAAGGTGTACATGTAGCAAGAGTAAGTTGACGTCATCATAGTTTGATTATTATTATTGAGAGGAACACAAAGACTTGTGTCCTCTTTACACCCACTTTATATTTTGGGTGTTTATTGTTACCAATTTGTTTTTGTTTTTTTGTTGTTGTTGTTGTTGTTTTGAAGCATTAATAAAATGCATTTTAATGCTGATGGATTTCATGCAGAATTGAAATCTTACATTGAAGCAGGTTTTACCAAGAAAACACATAATATACTCATTCAGGCTCAAAGCAGCTTAGATCACTACTGCGTTGAATGTTAGTGTGTGTCTGTCCATTTGCTGAAATGAATACCTGCAGCATTTGCTGAGCAAATACATTTTCATCAAAATATGCTGAATTACTATAAATTTAGTTTGAATAATTTAATCACAGAGGGAAATAGTACACCAATGGATTTTTGTGGGTGCACACTGTTAAAGATTCTACAGCTCTCTGGATCTCTGCTCTTTTAATAATTCAGCCTCCTATCACACGAGTCTTCTGAACAACAAAACCCTTTCAAAGAAAAAGTGAGGCAGAATAAATCCAGGAGATGGGAAAAAAATATGGAGGAGGGGAGCTGCAGTAAGGTAATATTTTCTATATATGGACTCTAAAGAAGCAGATGCCCCTAATAATTGCCTAATATACAGAGATAAACTGGCTTCAAAAGTCAATGGTTTTCAAAACCACGGACAGCTCCATCTGTTGTGTTTCAGCACCATGGACAGAGACCAACCAAGGGCCGTCAAAGCTTTCAAATTAAGTTTAAAAATTCTGAATATGTATGTTTGTCTTACCACATCCACTAGCTGAGATATCTTCAAGCCAAAGCGGACCTTCACAGAGTGGTTTGCATGCTGAACAGGCCTGACCCAACGCTGGTACCCCTGAAACAAGTCCCTAAGAAGAGCATCTTCTCTTTCTGCCAGAGATACAAACTCTCTAGCTGCTAAAACACACATATCATTATCATCATCTTATTACATCATTGATGTAACTTCTTACAACTTAAAACCATTGTTTATACTACTCTCAATCTCAATTGACCTGGTATTAATGTTAACTTCTATAAAGCTGAAATAACAGTGTTTGTGCTTTAATTAACTGCTAAATGACTGTGTTATAAAAGTGAGTCATGAATAGAGTACACTGAGTGTAATGACATACAGACAAGGACAGACAGAAACCAGACACTTCATAGACATGGCAGTCAGCAGAAGTCCGCTCACTGCGTCCTTCACTAATTGTTTACTGACCTCAACTGAGGACAAGCGCACTCAGCTAAACACGGCGAACAAATTACATTTTGAGGAGAAATTTAAGTAAATAAAAAATCATGATAAGATTTCTTATAATTCGCAGATTGTTATTGCTGACACTACGATTCAAAACTTTGTTCAGTGACTCATTATGTCATTATTGCGAACTGCGCGGTACGCCAGGCGCAAACATAAATCATTCTGATAACACAATTATCCATTACAAATTGATTTCAAATAATAAATATTTTTCAACTCTTTAAATGCATTATGCATAGTCCATAACTCAAAAACAAAAAAAAGCTGTTAAACAAACATTGAAATAACTTTAAAGGGCAGAAAGAGACCGTGATTGGTTTGCACTTACCAGGCGTGGTGGCGATGATGCTGGTAAACAGGGTAAAAAGACCAATGACTGCCAGCGTCATTTTGGGAGAAAGTATTTGATATTGCGTAACACTAGCTAAAATAAATGTGATCGTATTAATTGCTCTTTAAAAAAAACTTATCGTAACAAGCGATAAAAGTTTGTAGTTGTTATTTGTTGAGAATACTAGACGATAGTAAAGCAGGGGATGTGAGCAGATCACTCCTAGATGGAATCCGTCCCGCGCGTGCGTGTCAGTTTAAAGGGACAGATGAATGCACCGCTTCAGCAAATAGATCAACATACTCAGAAAATGCTGCGCAGTGTAATTGTAACTGTCACTCTTTGGTGGCCAACAGCACGATTTCTCACTGTTCTAGTGAACGTGAGTAAACTGCGTAAAGGAAAAAAAGGAATTCAAAAAATTCAAAAAGATTGTAAAAAGTTAGTGATGAAATAGCTCAGTTGGTAAAA
>NW_015630348.1:3700519-3703864 GCF_001515625.1 Sinocyclocheilus rhinocerous | reverse complement strand
CAACCCTCACCCCTTCATCATCATCCTCATTCTTCAACTTGTCAGCGATATATCGGACCCCCTTCACAGCCTCCTCCATGTCTGCAGAGCACTTTACCGCCATTCGCTTACGAAATTCTGTGCTTTCCTGCAACTCGCCAGGTCTCCAACCAATGTGCTTGGCATCTTCATTGACAAAGAAGGTGGAATCAGTCTCATCTGCCTTACTTTTTGCTGGGTGATCAGATGAAGAGCACTGCTGGTGCTTCCTGTGAAATTTCTCACGTTTGTTGGACTCTCCCGGTCGTCGGATGAATAGGAAACCAGGCAAACGGAACAGGAAGTAGTATTTGACCCACTTGGGCATAGTGTGTGTGCTTGGGGAACGATGGTGCACGTTTAGCACACACACACTTGTAACAATTGAAAAAGTCACCAAGACCATGGAGAACATCAAGTACTTTCCAATGAGGGGCACAGCGAGTGAGGTCGGCGGTACGATTTTGGAAATAAGCAAGAGGAACACAGTTAAGGCCAGAAGAACAGAGATACACAAAGTCATCTTCTCCCCACAGTCTGATGGGAGGTAAAAAACTAAGATGGCCAGTGAAGTGATGAGAACACATGGGATGATTAAGTTAATGGTGTAGAACAGCGGTTTGCGTCTGATGATAAAATCATACGTTATATCCAAATATGTGGCGTCATTTGGGTCTTCGTTTTTGCGACCAGGCAAGGACACAATATCCCATTCGCCACTTGGCTTGAAGTCATCTCGGCTGGCAAAGTCCGACAGCAAGATGAGGTCGATTTCTGTGTGGTCATAAGTCCATGAGCGGAAATTGAGTGTGCAGTTTTGCTGGTCAAAGGGGAAGTCCCGGACCTCAATTTTACAGGCACTCTTATAAATGGCTGGTGGTAGCCAGGCAACCTCACCGTTATTTGACACGACCGCATTGGAGTAGAAAGACACTTCATATGTCCCATCAGCACTAAAAATGACAAACACGTTGTTTTAAATGTGTTGTTTTAAATATAAAAAGCAAAGTATCATTTTTTGCTTGTGTGCATGATAAAGTGCATAATAAAGGAAAGTTAAAGCTGATACTCTTATCCTGAGTGCCAGCTCATCATCATATGAAAAACGCTGTCATTCTAATCTCAGTCTCAGTTCCTGATATTAACGCAGTAACTCTGTCCTAGGTAAAGGTGAAACCCTGTCCAAATCCTGCATTGATGCAGCATTGTAAAAAGATTACAAAATAAGTCTCCTGCTGCAACCTGTATTTTTTATAAGGATTCAACCTTTGAATAAATAAAACCTCATTTTATAAATTATTTAAAGGTATAGTTCAGCAAAAAATGAACATCATTTACCCCCATGTCGTTCCAAACCTGTATGACTTTTTCTTCTACAACACACTTAAAGATATTTTGAAGTTTTTGGTCATGCAATGAAAGACACTGAGATCCAGTGTGGTTCTTGGCCCCACAGATTTTCAGTGTATCAGCAAAACAATTCAAAAATATTCTCTTGTGTTTTCTACAACACAAAAAAAGAAAGACAGTCACGTTTGGAACGACATGAGGGTGAATAAAAGACAACAGAAGGGCTGGAAAATTTCTCACTTGTTGTACAGGACAATGTCAGGCAGCCATATATGCTGGGAGGGAAGGCGAACTTTCCTGATCCCTTCATACTCCTCTGGATCCCACATCAACTGGTAATCATTCCATACCTGCAAAAGACACATCATTTAGAAATACTTTTATTGTTTATTTATTTAAATTACAACCAAAACACAAAAGTTCCGCTTCTCTTACCTGAGTGAGCCAACAGTTTGTGGTCATGATTTGCTCTCTCTCATTCTGAAATACAAACATAAACACATTATAAACATTGAATTAATAAAATGTGCCATGTGTGGCAGCTCTTCATGTTTCAACTACCCACCACACTGATGAGCTGGGCAAGGGACACTTGGATTGCAATGGTGACCTGCTGGCTCTTGTTGACTGCCGGACGGATCAGCTTGTTGTATCGGTCAGGGGAGAGTAAGTAGTTTACTAAACGTTCCTCCACCTCTGCACACCATACAGCTGAAAAACAGACGTTAAAAATGTTTAAGAAAAGGTTCTGAATTAAATGGAAGAAATGGTTTACTTGGGATTTATCTAAATGACTTAAGGTAATTGCACACAAAATTTTCAACGTGTCAATCACGTTTACACACTGCCTCCGAAACTTTCGTCTGTCATAAAAAATTCGGATCAGGTTCGATTTCCTGCGTTTTCGCATCCATAGCAAGCATTTTGATAGGAATGACGATTATGAAAAAAGAAAAAAAAAAACGCATACGAAAATTTCAGACTCAGTGTGCAAGGACCTTTAGGCTGATGATACAGGGGGCAACTTTTTGAGTAATGTTGCTTGGTCACTTTCTCAATGAGAATGGGTAACAAATTTCTATCTGGATACTTTTCTATCTGGCAACATTGCTCAAAAAGTTGCCCCGTGTATCAGCAGCCTTACACATATGTAATCCCCACAGAATTTGTAACACCATGCAAAATTAACACAACATTAACAAATTAACACAAGTGACAAATGGGGCAAAATGGGTTTTGGTTGGTAAATAATTTAAATAATTTTTAAATAATTTAAATATATTTTAACCATTGTGCTTTGTTTAAAAAAAAATTAATAAATAAATTTAAAAAAATTGGGGTTCCTGGTCAATTTCTCATTATGCTATATTATCACTAAATCTCATTCAATCATTTGTCAACTTGTTTTCTTTCAATTAGCACAGGTTTTTGCATTTCTTTTTTGGAACTGATAGATTATAGACCTCATTCTTATGCAAATTGATACATTGACCTGAGCTTATGCACCTCATTTTTTTAATAAAAAGAAAAACATTATTTACTGATAATTTTGGCAATATTTAGTCAAAAACTAAGGTCAGATCAATGATGCCTACAATCAATTAGTTCCAAAAAGAAATATAAAACCTGTGAAAATGTAAAAGAAAAGCAGCTCATAAATAGATTGAATCCAATATTTACAAATAATATTGCATAATGAGAAATGTATAGGCCATTTCTTGTAGGCTGGTCTTTTTTTGACTGTGAACACCACAAGTGTAACAAGGTGTGGGTAAAATCCAAAAATTATCAAGAAACTTTTGGGAAGTTGTTTTACCCTGTGTGAGGAAAATCTTACTGTTGTGTGTCTTCTAACAGCTTTTACATTAAAGGACAATTTACCATTAGAAGTTTACCTAACAGAATTTTCTATTGTTTTCATAACTATAAATAAATAAATATATATATATATATATATATATATATATACAGACATAG
>NW_015630348.1:3687054-3700374 GCF_001515625.1 Sinocyclocheilus rhinocerous | reverse complement strand
ATAGTGTGGTAGATATGTGGGGGCGTGTTAGAACGAGCCGTTTTAGGGGGGCGTGGCAGAGTCTTAACTTTGATAAAGAATATCTCTTTGGTTTTGAGACTTTAGTCTTTGCAACTTCAGGGATCTTATCTATGCACAATCAGCTTGTAACACTCCAAAGAGAAAGGAAAACTTGAAATTGCATCATATGACCCCTTTAACAGCTCAACAAGTACAGCTGAAACATGTGACAAATTAATGAATGCCGTGATAAGCCACTTTGGGAGCCATGTGAGCAAACCAAGCAGAATCAATCTGAAACTCTCCAAGATTTTCCCAAAGCTGAGAGTGAAAGTTTTCATACACAACCATTTTTGAGAACACATTTTTGGAGGTTATTATTCAAAATAGCAGAGGCGTCAGACTGTGTATGTGCACTTATAAATAAACACTTTATTAACTTCTAAAGCTACATTTTCATGTCCATTCAATGTTTTATGACCTGACTTTTCTCAGCAAATAGTGATATATCAAATGAATTAATCCACTAATTATATAATTGACTAATTTATTTAACTGACAGCCCTGCTCTGAATATTTCTGCAAAATAAGGAATGTCTCTATGCACGTTGATGCTACCTGTGGTAAATATCTCTCATAAAGGTCAAATTTCATTATCCCTTCAAAACTAACACATCCATTATTATGAATCCAGATAGTTACATAATGAGACCCATTCATCTGTAAATAAGATGCACCGAAGCAACAATCCTCATGATTCACGGACAGCATGCGGAGGGTCACAGAAGCCCTATGCCACATCTCTCATTAAGACCCCATGGGGACGATCATTCTTTAATGCCAAACATGAGTCAGCGGTTCAGCCCATCACTGCCCCATCAGCACACATTCTCTTTATCACAAGTTCTCATATTACAGCATATATGAAAGCAGAGTCTGACAGTAATTATCATAATGAGGGTTTAGTGAGCAAAATGATATGACCATAAATGAACACTACAAGCACAGCAGTAATCATGTTAGTTTTCATTCCCAGTTGTTTCAGGTTACGCATTATGGGCAACATATTGGAACATCTTAAAAATCAGATTACTGGAAGATATTTTATTATTACAAAAAAAGTGTTTTGAAGGAAGTGGGGGTTTTTTTTGTTGGTTTGTTTACTTGCATATTAACGAGTTGGTGTTTTTTCAATGTATGCTTCGGACACGGGTCACGACGAGGCGACCCCTAGAGGACGCAGTTCGAAGTTCCCATGAAAGGGAACTATAACTACTGTATAACATAACTGTTATATAAAAATATATATGACCTATTTAGCCTTTTTAGTTCTTGATTTATGAGCAATTCTGTATGGAAGTCTGTTTCTTATGAAAGTGTCTTTCCGCCACAGAAAAAAAAGGCGGCTTTTTAATCTCAGATTTTGGACTTTTCTTTTTCTTCACAAATAAAATAAATCTGCAATTCTGTTTTGTGAGATTAAAAGTCACAATTATCTTTTTTATTATTTTTCATTCCGTGACAGAAAAAAAAGGAATTACTAGAAGTAAACTCAGAATTCAGAGAAAAAAATTCAGAATTGCAATATGTAAACTCAGAATTATGAGAAAGCAAGAATTTTGATTTTACATCTCTGAATTCTGACTTTCTTTTCAGAATCCCAAGAAACAAAAATCCAATATAAACTCAGAATTGCTGGAAAAATTAAGTGTGAAATAAAATTCACAATAAACTTTTTTATACCATGGCAGAAACGGGCTTCCGTATTTTCTGCTTCAGAGTAAAAAATAAAAAAGTCACTGCAACTATTTATCTCACAAGTGTGATATATTTCTTGGGATTGTCACTACCAGTTTGGACTTCTCCCAGTTGTGTCTCACAATGTGACTTTATAACTCACAATTACAACTTTATACAGTATCTCCCAATGTGAGATTTTAAACTTTTTTAAATTATTATTATATTTTTTAGGTGGCTTCTATAATTATGAAAGAATGAAAACTGTTCTCAACACCAGTGTATTTGATCAGTCTATTAGTCTTGAAAAATCAAGACTTTTTTTTTTTTTTTTAAACATAACAGTAAAAGGTCAAATTCCTATCTAAAAGTTTACGTATAAAAAACCTTTGCACTGTAATGTCAAATGTTTCTCCAAACTCTGTAATATATCTAACTATCTTTGTGCTTTTGAGGCACAACTGAACTGTCAATCATTGTACTTCCTTTCTTAGAGCAATTGTTTCCAACTGAGACTCCACTATAGTGATGACTGCATTCGTTAGGCTAAGTTACCCAATATAATAATTATAAAAAGAAAAAACTCAGTAAAACAATGGTTCAAGAATCGAGATTATAACATCTTCAGCATAAACACACTGTTTTGTTTAAAATGACTATTTAGTATGGAGGATGCTGTCTAGAGTGGTGACTAATATCTGTGGAATACCCTATGAAAAAAGTGTTACTAAACCCCCGACTTAATCAGACAAGCCCCATGTCCTGCTTCAGGGCTCTTCACAAAAACACACACTCTCCTAAACAACCAAGGCAGGACAGGGGCTTGGAAAGAAACACACACCAGATTATACACAACAACACACACACACGCTCACAGTTGCATGCACTGAGCTTTTCCACCCCGGTGCACTTTAACTCTGTGAATAATTCAGCTGCACTAAAATAAAACATGCCTCATCACACAGACAGCAGCAGCAGATACACACCAACACAGACAAACACACACAGACCTAGTCTAACTCTCAGAATACTTTACTAGGGATACAAATTATAACACAGTATTCAATATTAGCACTAACACACATACACACATAAACACTTCCCAAGTTAAATACAGTTACGCTCTTCTTTTTGACAGGGCGGTGCTTAACCAGTGTATCAGTCTTTGAGTATAGCATAAATATCCACCAACTAAATTATTAAAAGCTACTCCTTCTGCAGCTAAGCTCCACTGAATCCAACAACTTACATATATATACATATACACATATTCACTAGCTATGGCCCAACAGTTACCCTAGTGCCGCATTTCAGTGTGTGAGAGAGTCAAATCCACTTCATGCTACACCATTTCAGTTTGCATTAGTTTAAGAATCTGAGACTGTGTGGGGGTATAAGTATATCACACTTTTTCTGGAATCCAAGAACATGTTTCGCAATTCCTACAGAGACTGATACCCCATAATTACACATTGAGCAGATGGCTTGTTCACTTATTCTTTTCAACATATTGGGATTATGTCCAAATTATACAAAACCTGGTTCAGGTATAACTTCTATTTATTGGGCAGAGCATGTTTTTTCAAGCCTTTTTGAGGTTTTAATGTGTTAATACTTTAAAACTACACTACATTTATAAAAAATATAATATACTTATTCATCAAGAATGCATTAAATTAAATTAAAATAAATGCTGTTTTTTCTTCTTTTTTACTTTACAAAGAATGTTGAAAAAATGTATCACAGTTTTCACATTGATAATAATAAGAAGAAGAAATGCTTATTGAGCACCAAATCAGCTTATTATAATGATTTCTGAAGGATCATATGACAAAGTAGATTGAAGTAATGGCTGTTGAAAATTCAGCTTTGCCACCACAGGAATAAATTACATTTTAAAATATAAAATTATTTTAAGTTGTGATAATATTTCACAATTTTTATTGTTTTTAATCAAAAGAATGCAGCTTTGGTGAGCTTAAGAAACTTCTTTCAAAAGCATTTTAAAATCATGCCGACCCCAAACTTTTGAACTGTTCTTGTAATTTATTTATTTTTTAATAATGTCAGAAATGCTGTATTACACTTCTCATGTTTTTTGCATCTTTATGATGAATTGCTTGTTGTATTCCTCATTTGTAAGTTGTTTTGGATAAAATTGTCAGCTAAATTAAAAATGTAAAATGTAGTTTACATATCTGATTGCTCATGTTATGACCTTGGTTACCTCTGTGTAACTGACTCACTGCTTAATGAGTGGAAATACTTCAGCAATAAAAATCATTAATGGAAGCAGTGATACAGGGATCAATACTGCTAATGGCAATCACAACAGTTAGAAATAGAGCCCAGTACTTATCCATAGCTTATACAAGGGCTTACTTGACTTTTAGTTAGAATGCAAGGTGTAATAAAAAGTAATTAATAGAGCTCTCTTAAACACCACAAAAAAAAATTTTTTTTTTTTTACTTCAGCCAGCCATAATATATGTTTGCACCACACTATGTGCAAATGCATGGTTTGATAATACATGGAAGCAATCAAACGACTCAATTCAGGTATTTAATAACAAAATATTTTAAATCGAATTTTGTGCACAAACAAGACTTAAAAAAAGCTGTCCTTCAAAGCAACAAGAACTTCTGAAGTCTAGGTTTATTCTGTATATGTGTGTGCGGACATGTTCATGAATGTGTTTAAGAGACCCTCTCTGCAGCTCTGACTCACTGAGCAAAAGATCTAATCAGAGTTATGACAGAGTTAGCATAAGCATGCCTCAAGAACCAAAACACACACAGATATACACACACGTTATCACCATGCATGCCCTAAAATGGACTGAAAAAGACACTCTGATACTGAATTGCTTAAGTTTCCCTTCACTACTACACAGAGATCAAGAAAACACGTGACCATGCAACCTTGATGAAGGGTCTATTCCAGGGATCCTCAAATCTGGCCCACGAGATCCACTTTCCTGCAGAGTTGAGCTCTAACCCTAATCAAGCAAGCCTGAGCATGCTAATCAATGTCTTCAGGATCATTAGAAAATCCCAGGTAGGTGAGTTTGATCAGGGTTGGAGCTAAACTCTGCAGCGCATTGGCCCTCCAGGGCAAGATTTGAGGAACCCTGGTCTATTCTATATACCTATTCATTGTAAATTATCTAACAGCTAATTCATGTTCAGTGCGCGACTGATCGATGATTTTAAGTAATAAAGTCATCCTTCATACTCAATGAAACATGATGCACTCACAAAAGGCTCTCTGCTGTGTGAGCACTGAAGTGATGCTTCACAGTTGGAAACAGATCTGTGAGTGAACTGAGCTATGGGGCACAGAGAACTTGCCATAATGTGGACTGACCCAATTTAACCCCTTAATGCCACTGGTTACAGGTCTAAAGAGAGATGAGAGCAATGAGTTTTCAACTATAAATAAAAGCACAGGTTGTATTGATTTCATGTGCATCTTTTACATGTCTAGAGTAAATAATGTCACAAAGAGCTATTTAATGCTTGTTTTCCCTCCTGAAAATGTATTTCTGTATCAAAGCTTCACAAAAGCAAGCACTACCTCTGATAATACAGTTGCAACCACCATATTAAGTACATATATTATATAGAAAGAGCTATTAATTAAATAAATTATTATAAATTCAATCAAATTGATCTAGCTCAAGTCATACTCATAATATACAAAGATTTCATTGGTCACATTTGTGACCAGTCAGTGTTAAATAACTGATTGATTTACACTATAACAATGTATGTTGATTCAATTAAATAAACAATCATTTAATTGTATTTTTATTTAGACATTTATTTGTATTTTCCCCGTAATTGTGCTAATTTATCGTTTTCAATTGTCTTATTTAACAACTGCGCAATTTGTGATCGATAAATTTTGACTGTCGCTATTGTGACCAGACGTAAAACACACATTCACTAACTTTTTAACTAAAAAAATAAATAATTAAGCACATTTAAGACTTAAATGTATTAAACTAACAGAAGTTAAGATCCTAAGTTTTAATGATAAAGCAATCGATCATTGAAAGTAACACACATCAATGAAAGAGCTCCTTTCATTGGTCACATTTGTGACCAGTCAGTGTTAAATAACTGATTGATTTACACTATAACAATGTATGTTGATTCAATTAAATAAACAATCATTTAATTGTATTTTTATTTAGACATTTATTTGTATTTTCCCCATAATTGTGCTAATTTATCGTTTTCAATTGTCTTATTTAACAACTGCGCAATGTGATCGATAAATTCTGACTGTCGCTATTGTGACCAGACGTAAAACACACATTCACTAACTTTTTAACTAAAAAGATAATTAATTAAGCACATTTAAGACTTAAATGTATTAAACTAACAGAAGTTACGATCCTAAGTTTTAATGATAAAGCAATCGATCATTGAAAGTAACACACATCAATGGGGAAAAGAGCTCCATGCTTACTCGCCACGGTGAGCGCAACAAACCACAGTCCTGAAGCCATCGGAGCTGTCATCTCCTGCAGGAGCCCCTCCGTCCACACTTACATCAACTGACAGGCAAAGATCGCGTCTTTACAGATCCATTTTCCCCGCACACTTCACAACGACAGTCCCTGCGATAGAGACAAACAGATGTGAGTACGCGAACACGCGGGATCCGGGCTTCTTATGCCCTCAGATTGTGAACAATTCGAGCGTGTTTTACGCCTGGAGAGTTGTTCGGTTCCTTTTCACTGATAATCAGCCACAAACACTAACGTTATGATAAAAGGTCTTTGGGATTTTCTCCTCTGCACGCGAACTGACTCGCGCGCTCTCGGCAGACTGTGCGCTTCTCTTGCGCGCGCGGCAGACTTGACATCCGCGAGCGCAATCAAGCCATCAACTTATGTAAAAACAAGTCTTCTACCACTTAAATACAGTTCACAGTCCACAGGGCATATTATTAAAAATATTTCAACAATCCATTTGTCTTTCCCATACCATCGATTTTAATGTCGTTTTAAATATACACACAATTTTAGCAGGTGTTGATGGCCCAGTGTGATAATATAAGTTATGATAATTACTGGCTCAAGTGCACATGGTTAAAAGAACTGCAAATTGCCACTGTGTCTTGCATGGGTAATTGGCTAGGTGTGCGTCACGGGGGAGGAGAGTTTGCTGGTTGTGTGTTCTGCACCATGGAGCATAAGAAACGTTCTTAATACGCATTTACATGAGTTGGTTTTTCAATTCTTCTCATTATGGGAGCCACTGAGAAGTTGTCAGAAGGATTATATCTCACGAACTGTTTTGAACTTACAGAAAGGTATGTTGCTAGTTCAAAAACCCCTTAAAGTGTAATACATTTTGTTGTCAAAACTTATATTTTTTGCTATATACAAAGTAAACAAACTTAACACCATGAATCCACAACAGCATATTCAGGCTAGAATCACCTATATGATAAATATAATAAAGATACATTTGAACCAAAATGCATTTTCCGTAAGTATTATGTTGGGGAAATTTGGCACATGAGTTACTGGTCAAACAATGGTTCAGTGTTACCATGTACACTTCTGGTCAAAAGTATGGAATAACTAAGATTTTGATTAAAGAAGCCTCTTTAAATGGCTCACCTAAAGCTGCATTTATTTGATTAAAAATACAGTAAAAAGAGCAATATTGTGAAATATTATTACAATTTTCTTTTTTAATATATTTTAAAATGTAATTTATTCCTGTGATGACAAAGCAAAAAAAAATTTAGCAGCCATTACTCCAGACTTCAGTCACATGATTCTTCAGAAATCATTCTAATATGCTGATTTGGTGCTCAGGAAACATTTTATTATCATCATCAATGTTGAAAAAAGTTGTGCTGTTTAATATTTTTCTGGAAACTGTGATATCTTTTTTTTTCAGGATTGTTTGAGAAAGTTCAAAAGAACAGCATTTATTGGAAATAGCAATCTTTTGTTAAGTCTTTACTGTTGATCAATTTTATGCATCACTGCAGAATAAAAGCTTTAAAAAAAGTTTTAAATGGTAGTGTAACACGCTTTCCACAAAAAAAAATTAAGCAGCAAAAACTGTTCTTCAGCATTGTTAATATTAAGAATTTTTTCTTGAGCACCAAATCAGCATATACTAGTATTATTTCTGAAGGATCAGTTCTTTTAAATTATAATAATATTTCACAATATTATTATTTGCTTGATCAAATAAATGCAGCCTTGGTGAGCATAAGAGACTTCTTACCAAAACATTTTAAAACTTTGACTACTAGTGTATTTTTTGTCATATGTTTTGGCCTTCACAACTGTTTTCCTTGTTGAATGAAGCTGAAAAGCCTATAGTAGGCTGTCTAGTAGTAAGTCATTATTGTGACAACATGCCCCAGCCCACTAATGTCAATGTGTCACATTAACAGTAATATTTTTTGTTGCCAATGATGGTGCAAATATTCCAAAAAATTGCAGCCAAGACTTTAAGACTTCATCCATAGATGAGTGTCAAGTTCAGAATGAAGAGAGCTCATTGCAGTTTACTGCAGTTTCTCAGCTGCTCACTTCAAAGGATAAATATATTGCTAGAAAAGCATTGTTTTCTTAATTAACTTTCAATGAACTTAATTAACCATGAAAACCCCAATCACGGACGCAAATTAATTTCTCACACCCTGTCACACATAAAATCTCATGAGGAAAGACATCACACAAAACGTCGCAAAGCAGTGGACCCTTGAGGCGAAGTACAAAGCAAAGGCCTGACGTTATGGTCCTAGAACAGGACAAAATAGGACTCTCGTCTTTCCACAAACCCTCTGCAGTGAATGCACGCCTGAGTGTGAGAAATCAAGAAAGCATGAGAGCAAGAAACAGAGAGTCAAAGGAGGCATTAAGGTCAGTGATTCTACAAAGTGGCTATGGATCTTTAAACGTCCTAAGCCATTCATGCATACACAAACATTTTCATACACAAGCATGCACATACTCAAGGCTCTCTCACTCAGCCATGCCCAAATGTTACAGCCATTAGTGTTGGTTAAATGGCTGTTAATTGAATTTAGTCTGAGTGAAAGAGGACCTCACATAATGTTACCTGATACAGACAAAAATAATGAAATACACAAACGATTCACTATCGATTTCTGCACAGTTACATGTTTATTCTAATATGCAGCCTTTTGAGGACACATCTGAAATATCTTTTTTTGAGCCTGACAGTAACATTGTAGTATGTTAACAAACTGCAGTAACATTTTGATTAAATAATCTAAACAGAAAACGTCATCTTCCCAAAGCTGATGAATTGTTTTGCTTTATTCTGAGCACAATAAAGCATGTGTGGAGCAAATCTAAACATTAATGTGTGACTGCATACACATAAACATACCTACATTCACCGGCATTTACGTATTGCCCTTTTCTGACTGTCTGCAGCATGAAGTCTGGTTCGCCATCACTCTCATGCTCCAATTCCCCCAATAGGAGGTGTTTGGGGACAGAAGCAGACTGCAGTATAAAGATTTAAACACTAACAGATATTAGCTCACCATTCTGATGCCTTATGTTTACACATCAGAAGCACTCATCCATGGACTTTCAACATGTTCTTACACAGAACATGGCAGTTTACCTAATGCAGATCCAGGATAAACCACTTTAATCTTCAGCATCTGGTGGGTGATGGTTAGTCACTTCAGTCATCTGATCTCCAGAAGGTGAAAATTGCTTCATTCATTCTTTGCTTGGGCTGAAAACACAAGCCAAATGCATCTGGCTGAGACAAATTAAATAAAACAATTGACTGTTTTAAAATGGTCTTTACAAAAAACATTAATAATATTGCACAAACCTTTCAAACCATGTATGGACATATGTAATAAATAACTAAATAAATAAATAAATATAGTTTTTAACTGAACAGTGTAGCCTACATATTTAAATTGCACCATATAAATCCTTGCCAATAACCAAGTCAATATAATTTATCAGAGGTCGATCACAATTTCATCACTACTATGATAGTAAATATTCCCACTCTAGTCTTTAACTTTCTGTGTAATATATCTACTATACCGTTTTTTCCATGAGCTTAAAATAAACCACGTGTAAGATCTGCTAATAACCAAATCACAGCGTGTGAAAAAATCTGCTTAATTTGGAAGACTGCTACAGGGAATGAAAAACATAGGGGAAGCTAAATCTACCTAAAGAGTAATAAAAGAACATAATGTTGTTTCAACAACGAAGTCGAATTTCTGCCCAATTCATAAAAAAATGCATTTATTTGCACACTTAAGGTTTATTTACTTACGCATGGCGTGGCACATTTACGTCTTTTCTTATGGCGCCATCTTGTGGTGAACTAGATAAAGTCCAGGACCCTGCCTGACCGTGAAGATAATCAAGTTTGTACTTTCTTAGAAAACAAGGATTCAGATTTTGGTCTTAACATCTTACTGTCACTTTGAAGGATTTTAATATATATGACTTTTGAAGCATATAGTCTAGATGTTTTAAATCTAAGCCTAACATTAACCAGTTGGAAAATGTTAAACTCTATAAGTCTTGATGATTTGAATGATTGATTTCACTTTTAGATAAGCTAATTTGAAAAAGGCTCACTTTTATTTAATAAATCTAATTAATTTTTTTGTAAAAAAAAACTTTTTTTTCTCCTGTGGAAGTTACGCGTTTTAGATTATTAACAGCAGTCCACAAAACAACATTTTTTTTTGTTATGTATATTTTATGAAATTTTATGTTATGTACATTTTTATTATTGTTTTATAGATATTTATTTGATTATTTTAATGTTATATTCATAGCTTTCCCAGACTAGATCCCCAGTCCTTTATCTCGGTATGAGGACTTCCTGTCGGGAAAGACTCCACAGCATCATCATCACCGTTCAGTTCCCAAACAAACTTTACCATCTCACACTCCAATCCGCAACTTTTCCTCCAGCACGCTCCATCGAAAAGTCCCGTCGCCAGCAAGATCCGCTGGGAAAACAAAAGCAGAAATGTCCCCTCCGTCCGCACGGCTTCAAACCAAACCCGTGATAACATGTCTGAAGACGTTTCTGATCTCGTACAGTCTGATTTTCTGGGTGAGTTTGTGTTTTCATCAGATGTGCCGTTAGCTTGAGCCGGCTATCAGCACAGCTAACTCACTCTGAACAATGGGCTCAGTCAACGAACAGTTCTAACTCTTAGTGTAATCCTAGTTCAGATTTTTAAGATTTCTTTATGAAAAATAAGATACATTTCTAAACATAATTTAGATGTTTATTTATCTTCTGATTAGCAAAAATACTTACAAAAAGATTTACACAGATCCTCTCGATTAACGTTACCTTTTATTGTTACCGGCTTGCTTAAGGATGCGTCGAATAATTGTAGATTTTCCCAGCATTTTAAATTTATATACCAAAAGTATGAAATTAAACTTTAATTTTGGGATATAGGTTTAAATGTATTAAAGACGAAGAAATACGAAATTTCGCTGCCTTGTGTAACGTTACTTTGCCAAGAATAGTCACAGCTGTTTTGATCGCTGTTCAAATATATTGATATACAGAGATTCAATAAGGGAACTGATATAAACCGTTCATCAAACGTGGCCTAAACAGGGTGGCCGCGGGTCCTTAAAAAGTCTTAAAATGTCTTAAATTCAGATTCAGTAGGTCTTAAATATTTTTGGTCGCATTACCACAAAAATGTCTCCAGTCTAACGGACCCAGTGAATTTTTGGTCACATTACCACAAACATTTCTCCAGTCTGACGGACCCAGTGAGTGTCCATCAAGAGTACTTTTCCCCCCCGCTGTAGTTACCGCGTCATCAGAGAGAATTGCGGTTACAGAATACAGTCGAACACCAGCTCGCTGTCCAGCCTCCGAACTACTTTAAATGGCTTAATGCAAGTTTACTGAAAAATGGCTTGAGAATTGTACTTACCCGACAGGACTAATAGCCTGATTAAAACTTAAGTGACAAAATATAATCACGCATCAAAACGCGCGAATGATTCTTCTGATTTTATTACATTCAGCTTAAACAGCGCTTGATAATCGATAGTGTATTTCTATTATCAATGTCGCGCTGCAGTTGCTTATGATCGAAATTATAACTCTTGTCATTTATTTACCCTTGGCAGTAATACACATCACCAAATAGTAAATAGGCTTGTCACTGCACCAAATTATTATAAATTGAAAAAAAAAAAACGTACAGGTTTCAAAGTCATCAATATCCTAGCATAACACAAATTAATAACTGCATTCTGCAACTACTATAAAATATCCATCTTTATCCACATACATACATACATACGTTTAACTTTACGTATGTACTATATCAGGGGTGGCGAACGTCGGAGAGTTTTGCTTCAACCCTAATCAAACACACCTGAACAAGCTAATCAAGGTCTGAAGGGTTACTAGGAAGCTACAGGCAGGTGAGTTTTTATTAGGGTTGGAGCTGAGCGCTGCAGGACTGTGGCTCTCCAGGATTGGAGTTCGCCACCCCTGTACTATATAGTTAATCTCAACTGCATGATTAATTAATGTCACAAAATATAAACTATATTATCATCCAGTTCAAATCTGCTAAATGGGACTATAAGATATGAAGTATATTAAGATATAATACACATTAACATCATGTTCTTCTGTAAAGCCACTTTAAACAATGTGTATTTGTGAAAAGCGCTATCCAAAATGACTTGACTTGGCTTTTATTTATTTTGACTTCTAAATAGGTCAAGGCTTGTATTTGCTCTCAGCAGTTAGAACTGGAAACTCCCAGATTTCCTGTTTTTATTTAATGCTCTAAACTGTCCGAGTTTTGAAGCTGAAGTGTAATTACAAGGTTTGCAAGGGTAGTATTAAGAATGGGGATGGGCAAGACACAGTGCCATAATCCCTCAGGCAAAACCATAAACACTTCTTGAATATGTCTGAGAGTTTTTAACTTTTCTTGTAGTTCACAGGAGTGATCTTGTTGGCTGTTGGAGTATGGGGAAAGGTTAATTTGGAGTTTGACCTCCTCCTGACTTCAGACAAGGGCACCAATGCACCATATGTCCTCATTGGGACCGGAGCCATCATCATCATCTTCGGGTTGTTCGGTTGCTTTGCTACCTGCCGTGGAAGTCCATGGATGCTGAAGCTGGTCAGTTCTAGAGATTTCACAAGATTTCAAAACGGAGAGTGATAAAATTCATAAATGTGGGAGTAGTTACAGCACATTCTATGTATACGTTACACTTAGAATACATATGTCCTTTTTTTGTAAAAAAGAAAGAAAGAAAAAAGCACAGATCCTCTTATATGACACAGAACTGACCTATCATGAAAAATTGCTAGTTTACATTTGATGTCCGCTTAAAAAATGGTCATTTAAGCCCTCGACCCTGTCGAGGAAAAAAAGAGAGAGAAAAACATCTTTAATTTATATGCCGAGATGCAAACAGGTAATGGGGGAAAAAAAAGGTGAGAACATTGCGTGGATCAGGAGCATGCTCCACACGGATATTTGCTTTACATGCTCATTTGTAGTTACTTTAAGGT
>NW_015630348.1:3685631-3686708 GCF_001515625.1 Sinocyclocheilus rhinocerous | reverse complement strand
CCTGGAGGGCCGGTGTCCTGCAGAGTTTAGCTCCAACTTGCCTCAACACACCTGCCTTCAAGTTTCTAGTATGCCTAGTAAGAGCTTGATTAGCTGGTTCAGGTGTGTTTAATTGGGGTTGGAGCTAAACTCTACAGGACACCGGCCCTCCAGGACCGAGTTTGGGCACCCCTGCTCTATGATATGAAAGCTTAATATCTACAGCCCAACATTTGGAGTCTTATTGCTGCATGACTCCTTAATTTAATAGTTTTGTGTACACTGTATATTTTAATTTTTATAGATTTGTCAGTGTAACTTTTTTAACAGTTGGAAAAAATAGTCTCATAAAACATAAATAGAAAGTAAACCGGCTCATATAATATTTATTTTTACCTTACAAGGTTGATGATCATTTCTGAATGTTTTAAATATTTTAAGATTTTCAGGTCTTATTTTGTACCATTTTTCTTGAAATTTCATTATGTTTTGAAAATTTTTTGTTGATTTGTTTTTAAGCATTTTCTCTTTTCCCCCTCCCTTGTAGTATGCTATGTTCCTGATGGTTGTGTTCTTGGCTGAACTAGTGGCAGGTATATCCGGCTTTATTTTCAGACACGAGGTAATTATTTATTTATTTTTTTACGTTTACGTACAGTATTTCAAATACCATCTGATGTCTACAGCCAAATAATGTTTTCACTTTTTTTTTTAAGATTAAATCAGTGCTTCAAGGTGTCTATAATAAAGCTGAATCAGTCTACAGTGGTAAGGGCAATGAAGATCTGGACAGAATCCAGAGAACAGTAAGCACGTATTTGTTTTATTGGGAGCAGTACAAAACATAGGGATTACATCAAACTTCACTTATCTGCTTAAATGTTATTTTGAGGAATGTAATTTATTGATTTTGTCATTTGTAGCTGCAATGCTGTGGAGAGAAGAACTACACCAGCTGGGCAAACACGGATTACTTCAAAACCGAGGGCATCCCCAAAAGCTGCTGTAACATAACTGCTGGTGGAAACTGCCCTTCTGCAGAACTTAAAGATCTTAACAAGGCTGCATTAGTGGTATATCAACGGGTAAGAACTTTGT
>NW_015630348.1:3676499-3678390 GCF_001515625.1 Sinocyclocheilus rhinocerous | reverse complement strand
ACCTGCCTTCAAGTTTCTAGTATGCCTAGTAAGAGCTTGATTAGCTGGTTCAGGTGTGTTTAATTGGGGTTGGAGCTAAACTCTACAGGACACCGGCCCTCCAGGACCGAGTTTGGGCACCCCTGCTCTATGATATGAAAGCTTAATATCTACAGCCCAACATTTGGAGTCTTATTGCTGCATGACTCCTTAATTTAATAGTTTTGTGTACACTGTATATTTTAATTTTTATAGATTTGTCAGTGTAACTTTTTTAACAGTTGGAAAAAATAGTCTCATAAAACATAAATAGAAAGTAAACCGGCTCATATAATATTTATTTTTACCTTACAAGGTTGATGATCATTTCTGAATGTTTTAAATATTTTAAGATTTTCAGGTCTTATTTTGTACCATTTTTCTTGAAATTTCATTATGTTTTGAAAATTTTTTGTTGATTTGTTTTTAAGCATTTTCTCTTTTCCCCCTCCCTTGTAGTATGCTATGTTTGTGTTCTTTGTGTTCTTGGCTGAACTAGTGGCAGGTATATCCGGCTTTATTTTCAGACACGAGGTAATTTTTTTTTTTTTTTTTTACGTTTACGTACAGTATTTCAAATACCATCTGATGTCTACAGCCAAATAATGTTTTCACTTTTTTTTTTAAGATTAAATCAGTGCTTCAAGGTGTCTATAATAAAGCTGAATCAGTCTACAGTGGTAAGGGCAATGAAGATCTGGACAGAATCCAGAGAACAGTAAGCACGTATTTGTTTTATTGGGAGCAGTACAAAACATAGGGATTACATCAAACTTCACTTATCTGCTTAAATGTTATTTTGAGGAATGTAATTTATTGATTTTGTCATTTGTAGCTGCAATGCTGTGGAGAGAAGAACTACACCAGCTGGGCAAACACGGATTACTTCAAAAATGAGGGCATCCCCAAAAGCTGCTGCAACATGACTGCTGGTGTAAACTGCAGTTCTGCAGAACTTAAAGATCTTGACACGGCTGCATCAGTGGTATATCAACGGGTAAGATCTCTGCTGTATCTAAACACTACTACATCAACAAAATCATAAGAGTTATTCTGAATTCTGGAACAAAAAAAATCCTTCTCTTGTAGGGCTGTTTCTCCATGATGACTACAACATTGGAGGCCAATCTTGGAATTATTGCTGGAATTTCTTTTGGAATTGCGTTCTTCCAGGTACTCATCGTGTCCAGTTTATATATATATATATATATACCATATTGGCCCGGATATAAGACGACCCTGATTATAAGACGACCCCCCTTTTTCCAGATGTACCTTTTGGAAAAAGGCTTTTTAAAAACCAAATCTTGTTTTTTCTCAGTAAAACACATTGTCTTCAATTATTTTCATATTGCATATTTTTCCTATTTTAATTTTTGTTTTGAAAGTATGGTAAAAACTGGTAAAATGTACTAACAATCACATTTAAAAAATATACACTTTTTGAAATACCATTAAAAAAAAAAACAGGTAGCCCATCTGAATTAGGACATTTAGGCTATCCATCTAATAGTAGCCTACCAAAATCTTATTTTAACAGTAGAAGTTAAACCTTACTGTAGTCTTCAAATCTGGGTACTGTCTTACCTTTTAAAATCACAGAGAGTTTGGTCCCATCAGGCTAACGTGACAGTCACGACTCATGCAGCTGTAAGGTTTTCTGCTTCTTTTGTTTTTACTCGCGATCTTTACAACACGCATTACATTACGTATTTAATGGCACACTTGTTTTATGCGTATTTGGCGCCACCTAGTGTTGTGGGTGTATTATTGACATGTCAAAGTCTAGACCCTGAATATAAGACAACCGCGTTTTTTCAGATGTATTTCCAAGAAAAAAATATCATCTTATATTCGGGACAATACGGTATAT
>NW_015630348.1:3624883-3675371 GCF_001515625.1 Sinocyclocheilus rhinocerous | reverse complement strand
ACAACCAACCAATATGAGATGGTGTAGTGATCCACAGGTATATTTTCTTACTCTTCCCATTAGGCTCTTCTTTTTAAAATGGCACAGTTTTGTGTTGTTCTATTACATGTCATTTAATGAGTATTTTGTCTGATAAAGACTAGGTTCCCTGGCATGTTGTCTGTCTCGCTATATCACCAACAACCAATATGAGATGGTGTAGTGATCCACAGGTATATTTTCTTACTCTTCCCATTAGGCTCTTCTTTTTAAAATGGCACAGTTTTGTGTTGTTCTATTACATGTCATTTAATGAGTATTTTGTCTGATAAAAAATGACTAGGTTCTCATTTAAGGGTTCTTACTGTCGCTTCTGTCTGATTACAGGGTATCAACTGGAGATCACCGAGAGCTGGACCTGACAAAAAGGGAAAACATTTAGTTTCAGTGTTCTGTATGTGTGCCTTAGCTAAACATTTCATTTTAGTGAATTTCTGACTGCTTTTTAAAGAATAGTTCTTGTTGGTAGCTACATTGAAGGGAAGGAACCGGTTTGCATTTGTTTTGCCAGAGTTGTAAATATAACAGCAATTAGATATACAGACGTTTGTAGAAAGTGCCGGTGTTAAACCAAGAACCAGTTATGCAGTGTACTGCGCACCTTGACTTTTGTTTCATTGGAATTAACACATACTAAAACTTTGCATCTAGTAAAAAAAAGTAGTAAAATTTCTTGCATGCATCTAAAGTTCAACATTTTCTCAACATTTGCCAAAAAGGATATTTTTGAGTGACTTAATAATTTGAGACATTTAAGACGTTATCCACTCAACATGTTACATAGGGAGTTCTGTTTATGTCACCAGCAGTTCATTTTCAAGAAATAGTTTTAATACATGTACGTTCATTGCCATTTGGATTGCTTCTGTGATAATGATGTGGTTATTTGCCATTTCTCTACAGTCTTTATTAATGTAGCAGCTATAGTGTTAATTGTAAGGTTATTGAATGTCATAGTGGTGATGTGCTGAAGAGAAAGGTTGTAGTGTCTCTTTAACTTTGTCTTCAAAATGTGAAATCTTTTGCCACCCAGGTTGATCAGGTAACAATATTTAACATGTACATACAAAGCTACAAATATCGCCATTATCTATACAGGGGTTGAGCTGTATTTAAAGACATATTTGCATTTGGATGGCAAATAAGGTGATGTATAATCCAGATTACTTTTTAAACCATAATTATTTTCTCTCGTCACTCCAGCATAATCATACTGATTAGTTTTTGTCATAAAATAAACAACCCTCTGCGTTTTGTTAGCATATGGGTTAATTTTGGGGCATGTACACGTTGTATCTTTGTAAGACAACAAACTGTCAACAGCCTGTTCTTTTTTTTGTGCAAACTGTAAAATGCATAGGAACAATAAACTTTTATATGAACATAGACTTCAGACGTAGAACCACCAGGTGGCGCTATCTATTTATTTATACGACTGTATTTTGCAATCTGGGTTAAGAACCAATGACGAGTGGATCGAAAGCAGGTCCATAAGGGGGAAGTGTGCTATTTGGGACAGGACAGGCATATAATATCTAGAAATATAGCTAATATTACTATCTGTGATAATTAAAAATCGCGATTACTGTCATAAAATGCTTTAAATCTAGCGGGATGCACGTCGCATTATTGACATATGCGACACCGAATGACCATTTAGAGAAAATAGTAGTTCGTAGGTTAAATCGCAATTTCTTTAATCTCCACGAGCAAGAGCTCATAATAAAGCGCTGAAATCGATCACTGCGTTAAGAGTAAAGTAAATATTTGCACATCCTCTTGTGAAGAGATTATTATATTCTGTAAAAGATACCGACACACGTCGACGCAGATAAAATGTTGAAGCTCGATTGGTCCGAAGGCCTGTCAATCACTTGCAGCTCTCCACACCATTGGACATGACGCTTCCCTGCCTGACGTCAACAGTATAAATGTTGTCAGTCCACGACAGAACTAACAGAAGAAGGGCGCTTTCTTCTCAGTTGGGGCGGTATAAAATTTTGGCTGCTTCGTCAGTCCTTTATAGTTTATCTTTGGGTTATTCCAGTCCAGTAAAACGGTTTCATCCAGGTTAGTCATTTGTATCTGGATCTTTTTGAGATTTATTGCGTTGTCAACTTGTCATTGCAAGGTCAGGTGAAGTGACGCTTGACTCGTGTGTAGACGTGCAATGAAAGGTTCTTTCGTGTTACGTTCTGCATGCTCGTTAGTGCAATATCAGAAAGGCATAGGCTTTCGATGAGGTGTTTCATCTTAAACATCGTTTAATATTGTTTGGTTGTTGATGCTTTAAATAGACAATGCTATCTATCTATATTAGCGACGCGAGAAATTAAAACGTTCTCTTTTTTTAGCTATAATGATGTACGGATAAATCGGTCTTTTTAGTTGATTCTTCACAATGAATCCGTTTAACCGCTTAAAAAGCGGCACTGAATCGAGATGTTCTAGGTTGAACTCCTTGAACCAAGAAATCGCGGAGTTGGCTTCATTAAATGGCGGTCTTACTAACTAATTTGGTGTTTAAAAGAAATGCAAGTTAAATTTCAGTTCGAGCTGAATCATGGCTGCAGCAACTGAATTAGGACACGTGAAACTGTAATAAACACCCTTAAATGTACCCACAAATGGCTTTTCGAAGGTTTTACAATGTGCAATGTCGGGATAGACTTTGACGCGCCTAACGTTGACTTATGAATAAGTAAATAAATGCTCAGTCGGTTTGTCACCATTTAAAATGGTTGCCCTTATTGCAAGAGATTTAAGTCGAAGACCTTTTTGCATTGCCTTTTGTTTTTGTCATTTTGATTTGTACCCTTTCATTTCAGCTTTGCCATGATGCAGCTCAGCAGCGACACCCAATGCAACAAGCACTCGTTGCTCAACGTTATGAACCGGTTCATCGCTGCTGCCAACAACATGGATGAGACCATCATGGTGCCAAGCTTCCTGCGGGACGTGCCTCTGGAGGACCAGGACAGCCAAGCCTCTGTTAGTCACAATAACAACGAGCCCTCTTTCCCCAGCAAACAGAGGGACATGTATGAGCACTACCTGCTGCTAAAGTCCATCAAGAACGACATGGAGTGGGGCCTGCTGAAGAGGGAGATGGGCGGCAGCTTTCTAGAGATGGCAGTGAAGCATGAAGAACCGCAGGTGAACGGAGGAGCTGCAGAGGAAGGCTCTGACCTGGAGGGCCAATTCCACTACCACCTCCATGGACTGTTTGCTGTTCTGTCCAAGGAGCGGCAGAGGAAGGCTCTGACCTGGAGGGCCAATTCCACTACCACCTCCATGGACTGTTTGCTGTTCTGTCCAAGCTCACGGTCCAGGCTGACCACCTCACGAATCGTTACAAGAGAGAAATCGGTGGAGGTAGACTGTTGCGATAGGATTGATTGGTTTAGAACTAAAATGGACTATTCTTGAACCATTGGACTGGGAAGTGAATGGGTGGCAGTGGACCTAAAGGGCTTCAAATTCCCCTCTGCCATCAAAAAAGGGTTTCTTGCCCTTTGGTTGTCCTGTGGCCTGTCTTGGTGGTATCTGATGCTTTCAGGATGTTTCCTCTAGACACTAAAGGGCTATGAGAGTAATGGGTATTGTTTTAAATCTCTGTATGCCAGGTCAGAAAGCCCTTGACGTTGTCATTTAAAGCTGTAGAAGAATGTGGATGCTGGTAATTCCATTCTTTCTATTAGCCAGCCAATGCCTTTTAATGAGGGGAATTTTTTTTTTTTTTATGTATTAATGCTGCTCTTGTGCACTTGTCCACGTAAAATGGCGTGCCTTGTTTTCATTTCCCACTTGTGCTGTTCTCAAGTGTGTGTGTGCTTGTCATGCATTGTATCCGTTTGAACAGGGCCCATATGAGTCTGTATGCCACTTGTTTTTGTTTTTCTGGTTTGTCCTAGAAGATTTCAAGTTTTATATCATGCTGTAATATAGTGACTTATTAAAATAAAGCATTAACTTAAACTGCATTGTCTTCCTCCTGAGTGTTCCCTTGAATTGCCTCTCCTCTCAAGTGCAATAAGATGGCAACGGTTACCAGAGAGCTGGGTCAAATATCTAATCCTAAATGGAGCTAGTGAGTATCCGCTAATCTAGTTTCGTAAGGGCTGTGTCTCTTGCATTGTGTGTGAGGAATGTGTGCGTTACAAAGGCAGGTTTGAGCTTGACTATTCATTAGTGTTCTCATGTTTGCAACGACTTAAAGGGACAGTTCACTTAAAATTAAACTTGTCATTTACTCATGTCATTCCAAACCTGTATGCCTTCTGCCGCAGTCAAAAGACATTTTTAAAGCATGTGGGTAAGCATGTGTGGCGTGTCAGGGTGAGTAAATTTGTGGATGGAATCTCTTTAACTCACTTGCACGGCATAAGCACCGATTGAAACTGGTGTTTTAAATTCTAATGCAGGCAGTTCCATAAGAAATGACATCATTCTTATCAAATATAGCGGTTCAAAGTGTATTAGACTGATAAAAAGTGTCTGGTTAAGATTATCAGTTCATGACTTTATCTAATTAGGAAAGTATATCTAATCTTTTAAGACGCTGAGTTTTAATGCTCAGTTCTCAAGCACTGTGAGCGTCTGAAACTTCAATCTAAACCGATTTTCTCAAAAGAGTGTTTAGAGGCAAAAAAAACAATTTCATTTTCCCAACAAATCGTGCATGCATTTTATATTCACATCTTTATTCTGTGTGATTGAGTATGGACACTTATTGAAAATGGAAACCCTTTTACCTTTCCTAACCAAGTATTTCTCATCATCCCCATACTAAACGTTCACTGAACCATGAACAATACAACTCCGTAACCGTTCAAGCCTCAATTGTGGTAACACCCAGCCTTTGAAGTAAATGTAGGTGGGTGGACACAAAGAATTGGCAAAAGCAAACGTGAGAATCCCTGTAATACCAATCAAAATGTCTGCTTTGGCTGTATAGAGGGGCATTATGGTATATCAGACCAAATGCAGTCCAACCATCCCAACCATCTGTCCGTTCAAGTGAAATAGGTCAGCATGAGGCACGCGAACTGTGCCAGGCGGTCACAGGAACAAATCTGCATGATATATGAACCAGCAACTAGAGGGATTTGCAGCGGTCTTAAAATGTAATTTTAAAGCTTCAACCAAAATGTAGCATGGATAGAACATTAAAAGCAAGCCATTTATTTTGTTTCATTCACTCAGAATGCAGGATCCACATGCATGTATGCTAAAAAATGTAAGGATTATGATTTAGAGGAACACGTTTTCAGTAGGTTAAGCTATATCTTCTTGTGTCTCTAGGTTGCGCTGATACTTATTAACAGTGACCATGCAACTATGACAGACTAGCGTAAGGATAAAAACATTGTAAATCATAAAGGGACTCCTAAAAGCATAAATCAGTTTCAAAATGTTAGGCTGGATCAGCTCGTCCCTATGCCATGGTGCATTGAGCGACTACGTGATCAGGCAATCTACACTTGGCCGGGCATGTCCAGTCTGCTGGATCATATCTAACAGCTGCCCTTTTCGTGCTCCCGTACATCTTGGCACCCGCAAGGGAACGTTGCTAAACAAATGCAATGCTGGTGACTGGCATACATGCGTGAGACATGGCAGAATGCTTCATGCACTCTTTCAGTTCAAATTTCAGCAGTTCAAATGAGAGAAAGGACTGTTTAGGATGAACCGATTCACTATAATGAATCAGACTTGGTGCTATACGAAAGCCATTTAGGACGAACCGATTCAATGGTGTGGATCATAAATGTTGTAAGTGGAAAATGTAGTTAAGTTAGTATTGTCGCTACACTGCTACTTACCGTTATGGTCCTAGGTAATTTATTAATGCATTTTGGCATAATGTTGGGTGGCTGACAGCTGTTAGTAATGCTATGGTGAGATGTTCAGCTGGTTTGGGTAAGGAGATGCTCACGCCACTCAGCCTGACAATACTAGGCCTTGTGTTGTATAATGAGAGCCTGTGTGTTCCATCACAGCATCACCAATCTGTCTTTGTACAACCTCTCTGTGCTAGAGGCCGAGTTTTCACAAAAAATCTTTGTAATTATTTCTGAAATTTACAAACAATTTCTTATATTGTTTTTTTTTGTGTGATTGTAAGTGTCCTGTCTGTCTTTTGTCTTTGTCTTTTGTGTATGTGATAAAGTAATTGTGAGGGAACCTGTTGAAATGCAACACAAATTTCAGACTTTGTCTGACAATAAAGTTGTATCATATTGTATCATATACTAATTTTGATGTGTGATGCCTATTTCTGCAATTTGTTAAAAATACATCTCTGTGATAACATATAGTGTACATGAAAGCAAACCAGTAGCATTATGTTTCCTCTTTCACTTTAGAGCGCAAATTAGACATTTAACTGCTTACAAAAAAAAAAAATTTACTGTTTAACTAAAAGTTCATTTCCCTCTCAGAATTAAAAGGTTTATGATAATATTTAGGGTTTGTGAAAATATTTATTAATATTTTGAATCCTTTTCTTCAGGTTTCTTTTTAATTTTAGTTTAGTTTTGTTGTGCTTTAGTCAGTTTATTAGTTTTTGTTTATATTTTAGCTTTAATTTATTTTACTTTTAATAATTGTATCAATTAAGTATTAAATTTTATTTCTGTTAGTTGCCAGGGCAAGTTTAAGTTTTTCATCTATTTTTGTTTTATTTTATTTATTAACAGCCTTATTTTATATTTATATATATATATATATATATATTACTCTGAGCAGAAGCAGGCTTCCATGTGTTTTCCCATACAGTATATCTGTATATCATATACAGTATATTTAAATGTTATATAAAATGTATTATATAAAATTTATGAAGAAAGCACACTTATTTAAGGCACTTTAACTAATCCAGATGCTTATATAACGACCTTCAGACTGCTGATGTAAGGTCACAACGTTTGTCTCTGCACTGATATCTTTCCTATCAAGCTCTTTGTGCAGAGCAAGGCTGAAGTGCAACCCCTTCCTCTATCTGACACAGGAAACAGAGACTGCAGAAAGTGTAGAGGTGTGTGTCAACAAACAGTCAGCGAAGAAAAAGCGCTTAGTGAGCCTGAAAAGTTCTAATGTTGACTTTGTATTGAATACAAGCTATCTTATCATGAAATGTTTGCTCTCTTTGTACTGCACTGCAACACTGCAAGTTAAAGACCGTATGTAAAAAATAGTCAGAGTCAGAGAGGGCAGAGAATTCATCCTGTCCTGCAGCTGTCTTGCTGTACATGATCAGCTCATGCAGACTATATATGATAAGTCAGGGTGCTCCATGCACAACGTGTAAGAATGTTCAGGGCAGCTGAGGTTACATAAGCCAGTAGGCGTGGTGCTCAGCTGGAACATTTACGACCTCATACACAGTGTTGCCTTGGTTCCCTCCACCCATACAGCTTATAACACACACACTGCTCATGCACATCTGCGGGTGAGCGGGTGACACCGGAAGCCAGACACATTAAGTTTACAAATGGCTGCGCCCGCTCTTATGAGAAAAATAAGGTGGATACTGCTGCATTATGCATGAAATGTTTTAATTCAGGGATTCAACTGTTAATAATTGAACAGAAGCACTGAAATTATACCACTTACCAAATGACAGTATTTCAGTTTGAAGTTATATATTTCTCAAATTTGAAATCATAAATATGTGTATATATAGAGAGAGTAGAGACACTTTAGTTTTTTTAATCTAATCTAGTTTAAATCCAGTTTAGTTAAATGTAATAGATTCCGATATATATACAGTATATGTATGTATATACATTTTTAGCATCTTTTCATGATTTACCAAAACAAAAATTACATTATAAACCTATTAATTCTCTAACATAAAAAGTGACCATTTCAATATTAAAACAAACATTTTCAATAATAATGAATTGCTTAATTATGTATATACATATGCTTATTTCCTGCCACGTCATTATCCATTAATTCACAGACATTTCTGTTAACTCTATACAACCCAACACAATGCAGTGCAATTCCAAATACAGGTAAAACACATCAATACAGAAATTTAGTTCATATTCATACACATTGTTTAATTATCAGTACATTGTTTTGTTTTTTTAGCTTGCTGCTTTGGAAAGGCCATTTTATGTTCGATGTTCTTGTTTAAAATGTCATTTCCTCTGCTGTCATAATTAACAGTAACACATCGTTTGAGATGTGGTGGAAATGACATCATCAAGGCAATGTTCATGACATCATGACAAAAAAGTGTCAGAATTCTTCTGTGATGCATGTTGGGGATTGTTTATAGACAAACTCCACAAAGTCCACAGTACCAAAAGTGCCCATATAATTGAGGAAACACCTGTATATTGCGACACACTTCATGCATTGGCAGTGTGAAAGTTTGCACATAGTCACACAATGGTGTGTGATCTGTGCATGATCAGTGATCTAGGTTCACAAGGGCCACAAATGCCGTGATGGCTAAAAGACATTCTATACTTAACATCCAAGAATATTTGTCCCTGGCAGACATGAGTCCATCCAGAATAGCAACAGATTATCGAGCCATGTTATCCAGGCTATAAATAATTAGAAAGAATGGAATTAGCGGCACCGATCAGTAGCGGTTCTGCTCAGTCATTACTCCGCATGTCTGGAGAGTTAAACTAATGCAAGGTCAGCGCAACAAACATCTGTTTTTACAGATGCATTCCTAAGTGAATGTATCTCGCTTTAAAATACTGCAAACCCTAAGTTAATTAAGTAGGACAAGGAGAATGGCAATTAACATGTAAGCAGCGCCCGCACAGGTTGTCTGGCATTTCTAACCGTCTCTGCGTCTCCATAAAGGACTGTTCAAAAGCAGAATGCTAAAACGGAAGTTCCCCCTTGTTGTTTGAGAGAAGCAAAGCTGGCAGGACCGCCCCTTTGTGGAAGAACTCTTACATAATGTCAGTTTGAACAAAGACGAAAACTTGCTGCTGACCCACTGAACGCAGATCTTTAGGAAAGGAGGGTGACAATCAGATGTAACCCTTTAAACCTCTCAGCTGTGACTTCAAATCAAGTGACTTTTAGACTTTTGTGTTGGTCAGTTGTTTCAAGGTTTATTTGGTGAGAAATTCTGCAAAGACTGTATCCAGCCAAATTTAGCTAATAAAGATATTTAGTCCAAAAAAAAGCCTTTTTCCTTTTGTTATATTATTTTTTTAACACTGCAGTTACTTCCATATGTTTGCATGTGGAAATTTAACTGTCAGTATGTCTTGTCTAGACGTGCCCTAGATTTAAACCAATCGTGGTTTAGCTCCAAAAGGGCCAGCCAATGGCAGGTTGCAGATCGTGTGGGTTTGGTGAAGGAGTGGCTCTGAAACCTGAGTCCACATATGATGCAACTGAGATTGTCACGATGTAAGAGAAAATGTCATGACTGGGAATTTGGGGTAATTCTAACACACTTAATCCAGTACTGGATTTAATATCACGTCAACAAGCCAAAATTTGGAACAATAAAGATTCCTGTAAAAACCTTAATCTTAATCGTTTTTAAATAACTAACAGAAACAAGTGAACTGGAGTAGGCCTAACCTTCAGTTAGTTTGCTTTGCTTTGTAAATCATTCCCTGAAAGTCTGCATGCTAGATGACTGAAGAAGTTTCCCTTGTAGAAGTGACGGTTTTTGTTAGCTAAAAGTTAAAACTATTAAATATGGCGTTATTTTAATGACAAATGTCGAGAGCGCATTATTGTAGCGCGAAAGCACATTAATATAATGCGCGAGCGCGAATCTCCCCGCACGCATAGTATTAACAGCCTTATTTTATATTTATATATATATATATATATATATTACTCTGAGCAGAAGCAGGCTTCCATGTGTTTTCCCATACAGTATATCTGTATATCATATACAGTATATTTAAATGTTATATAAAATGTATTATATAAAATTTATGAAGAAAGCACACTTATTTAAGGCACTTTAACTAATCCAGATGCTTATATAACGACCTTCAGACTGCTGATGTAAGGTCACAACGTTTGTCTCTGCACTGATATCTTTCCTATCAAGCTCTTTGTGCAGAGCAAGGCTGAAGTGCAACCCCTTCCTCTATCTGACACAGGAAACAGAGACTGCAGAAAGTGTAGAGGTGTGTGTCAACAAACAGTCAGCGAAGAAAAAGCGCTTAGTGAGCCTGAAAAGTTCTAATGTTGACTTTGTATTGAATACAAGCTATCTTATCATGAAATGTTTGCTCTCTTTGTACTGCACTGCAACACTGCAAGTTAAAGACCGTATGTAAAAAATAGTCAGAGTCAGAGAGGGCAGAGAATTCATCCTGTCCTGCAGCTGTCTTGCTGTACATGATCAGCTCATGCAGACTATATATGATAAGTCAGGGTGCTCCATGCACAACGTGTAAGAATGTTCAGGGCAGCTGAGGTTACATAAGCCAGTAGGCGTGGTGCTCAGCTGGAACATTTACGACCTCATACACAGTGTTGCCTTGGTTCCCTCCACCCATACAGCTTATAACACACACACTGCTCATGCACATCTGCGGGTGAGCGGGTGACACCGGAAGCCAGACACATTAAGTTTACAAATGGCTGCGCCCGCTCTTATGAGAAAAATAAGGTGGATACTGCTGCATTATGCATGAAATGTTTTAATTCAGGGATTCAACTGTTAATAATTGAACAGAAGCACTGAAATTATACCACTTACCAAATGACAGTATTTCAGTTTGAAGTTATATATTTCTCAAATTTGAAATCATAAATATGTGTATATATAGAGAGAGTAGAGACACTTTAGTTTTTTTAATCTAATCTAGTTTAAATCCAGTTTAGTTAAATGTAATAGATTCCGATATATATACAGTATATGTATGTATATACATTTTTAGCATCTTTTCATGATTTACCAAAACAAAAATTACATTATAAACCTATTAATTCTCTAACATAAAAAGTGACCATTTCAATATTAAAACAAACATTTTCAATAATAATGAATTGCTTAATTATGTATATACATATGCTTATTTCCTGCCACGTCATTATCCATTAATTCACAGACATTTCTGTTAACTCTATACAACCCAACACAATGCAGTGCAATTCCAAATACAGGTAAAACACATCAATACAGAAATTTAGTTCATATTCATACACATTGTTTAATTATCAGTACATTGTTTTGTTTTTTTAGCTTGCTGCTTTGGAAAGGCCATTTTATGTTCGATGTTCTTGTTTAAAATGTCATTTCCTCTGCTGTCATAATTAACAGTAACACATCGTTTGAGATGTGGTGGAAATGACATCATCAAGGCAATGTTCATGACATCATGACAAAAAAGTGTCAGAATTCTTCTGTGATGCATGTTGGGGATTGTTTATAGACAAACTCCACAAAGTCCACAGTACCAAAAGTGCCCATATAATTGAGGAAACACCTGTATATTGCGACACACTTCATGCATTGGCAGTGTGAAAGTTTGCACATAGTCACACAATGGTGTGTGATCTGTGCATGATCAGTGATCTAGGTTCACAAGGGCCACAAATGCCGTGATGGCTAAAAGACATTCTATACTTAACATCCAAGAATATTTGTCCCTGGCAGACATGAGTCCATCCAGAATAGCAACAGATTATCGAGCCATGTTATCCAGGCTATAAATAATTAGAAAGAATGGAATTAGCGGCACCGATCAGTAGCGGTTCTGCTCAGTCATTACTCCGCATGTCTGGAGAGTTAAACTAATGCAAGGTCAGCGCAACAAACATCTGTTTTTACAGATGCATTCCTAAGTGAATGTATCTCGCTTTAAAATACTGCAAACCCTAAGTTAATTAAGTAGGACAAGGAGAATGGCAATTAACATGTAAGCAGCGCCCGCACAGGTTGTCTGGCATTTCTAACCGTCTCTGCGTCTCCATAAAGGACTGTTCAAAAGCAGAATGCTAAAACGGAAGTTCCCCCTTGTTGTTTGAGAGAAGCAAAGCTGGCAGGACCGCCCCTTTGTGGAAGAACTCTTACATAATGTCAGTTTGAACAAAGATGAAAACTTGCTGCTGACCCACTGAACGCAGATCTTTAGGAAAGGAGGGTGACAATCAGATGTAACCCTTTAAACCTCTCAGCTGTGACTTCAAATCAAGTGACTTTTAGACTTTTGTGTTGGTCAGTTGTTTCAAGGTTTATTTGGTGAGAAATTCTGCAAAGACTGTATCCAGCCAAATTTAGCTAATAAAGATATTTAGTCAAAAAAAAAGCCTTTTTCCTTTTGTTATATTATTTTTTTAACACTGCAGTTACTTCCATATGTTTGCATGTGGAAATTTAACTGTCAGTATGTCTTGTCTAGACGTGCCCTAGATTTAAACCAATCGTGGTTTAGCTCCAAAAGGGCCAGCCAATGGCAGGTTGCAGATCGTGTGGGTTTGGTGAAGGAGTGGCTCTGAAACCTGAGTCCACATATGATGCAACTGAGATTGTCACGATGTAAGAGAAAATGTCATGACTGGGAATTTGGGGTAATTCTAACACACTTAATCCAGTACTGGATTTAATATCACGTCAACAAGCCAAAATTTGGAACAATAAAGATTCCTGTAAAAACCTTAATCTTAATCGTTTTTAAATAACTAACAGAAACAAGTGAACTGGAGTAGGCCTAACCTTCAGTTAGTTTGCTTTGCTTTGTAAATCATTCCCTGAAAGTCTGCATGCTAGATGACTGAAGAAGTTTCCCTTGTAGAAGTGACGGTTTTTGTTAGCTAAAAGTTAAAACTATTAAATATGGCGTTATTTTAATGACAAATGTCGAGAGCGCATTATTGTAGCGCGAAAGCACATTAATATAATGCGCGAGCGCGAATCTCCCCGCACGCATAGTAGCACGCGGATTTCCTTTGCTCTCGCACAAACCCGGACGCGTGCGCTCAGATACACGCTGCTCTCGCCCGGAGAGTGTGCAAGCACTTAAAACGTGTCTCTCCTCTCACTCAAACTGTCCTGTGCACTCACAAATCTCTCTGTGCTCATGCGCTAGATATTAATTATTTTCGCACCTGAATTAAACGTTGTCAAAAGTTATCATTCAATGGCACTCTCAAACAGTGAATATACAGTTATATGACAGTTACATGTAATTACATTGTCTGCAAATGCATTAAACCCATAGAATATAATGTAGTAATGTTATGACAAATATGGGAAATTCATTATAGTGTTATATTTGGTCTCCACATCTTAAGTATAGGGAATAGTGCGTCTGACCCTTATCTGACCTTAATCAGAAGATTATTATTTATTTAATATTTGTTTATTTATTTCAATCCAAGTGCACAATAGGCTATATGACCACATGAACTTTAAGAATCATATAGGCCTACTTTTTTGTTTGTGTTTAGATAAATCACTCAGAGGGGTTTGACCAAACTGTTAAACTAGGTTATTTACAAATAATCCAAGCACCCGATTCATTTCTAATATTTGATTATTATGACTTAGTAGTATTAAATTATAAAGAAATGGATCCATCTTTGAAATCTGATTGGTTGATAACATTTGACAACGTTTAATTCAGGTGCGAAAAGAATTAATATCTAGCACATGAGCACAGAGAGATTTGCGAGTGCGCAGGACAGTTTGAGTGAGAGGAGAGACACGTTTTAAGTGTCCGGTTTTGTGCGAGAGCAAAGGAAATTCGCGCTTGCGCATTATATTAATGTGCTTTCGCGCTACAATAATGCGCTCTTGACATTTGTCATTAAAATAACGCCATATTAAAAATCATTTCAGTAATTGGGTAAATCTGAAATAAAATATTCAACTGAACATTTAAACTTAAACAATTTACACTTGTACTAAACTATAATCATATAAATAATACTAAAATAGCATTGTACCTTTGCGAGTTAAAGATTTCAGAGCACAAGTGACTTGTGCTGCCATTAAGGCCTTTGGAAATATCCTTGACTGACTGAATATTTCGTGTACGATGAGACGCAGATGCAGAGCTATAGTCGAGGTGTTAACTGAAGCATGTCTTCATTTAGTTGCGTTTTGCTTTTACTTTCAGACTGTCCCCAGCAGCATCCTTAACTCATCTTTCTCATGACTCTGTCTCACCTCAGCGCTGTACCGTGCTGCGATTTCTATTCGCTCTTTTGCATATAAATGGCCCGCAGCCACTCAGCATTCTCTTCCATTCCACTGCTTCAATTCAGCACCAGGCAACCAAACGAACCAACGACTAACTCTTGAGAGTAGCCTACCGAGTCGAGTTACACAATATTGCATTTTCCAGCTAACCTGTGCTTTTTCAAGGTGTGGGCATGTAAAGGACTTACTAGACATTCCAAACTATCTGACTCATGTGTTGAGATATACGTGGGTGAATACGCTAGTTTATGGGGTATTGACTTGAAATCAATCAAAAAAAAAAAAAACGTGGATTAATTCTCCTACGTGATAGTTTGACATTCTCTGCTCACTTAACTGCATTTGTTATCTGTTAACGGTCGGATATACCGCGAGGTAGCGTAAGAGAGGTAAATGACAGGACTGTTTTATTGTTTAATGACATTTTATATTATTTTATAACAGTAAGGCACGTGTCCCTGCTGCAGAAGAAGACTGAGTCAGGAATTATCTGACATGTTCCTCAGCATAACGCGCGGTCTCCTGAGGCCTTTGTCTACGCAGACAACTCTCATTTCTAAATTCTGTCTCGTCTCTTTTCCCATGAGCACCACAGTGCACTAGTTTCTCAACAAACTGATTGTCCCTTCCTCCAAAAAACTGCCTCACCTACTTTGACTGCCCTTTTACCGCTGTGAACTGCCCTCCAAACCTTTGAATTGGATGTGTGGGACTCCAAACTACTACTAAATGCTTTGGGTCGACAAGATTTCTGTTTCTTTGTCTGATTTTGAAAGAAGTCTCGTCACCAGGGCTGCATTTATTTTAACAAAAAAAAACAGTAATGTTGTGAAAATGTAATTTACTGCTGTAATGTCAACGCTGAATTTTCATCAGTTTTTACTCTGGTCTTCAGTGTCACATGCTTCTTCAGAAATTACTCTTTGCTGATTGGGCGCTCACGAAATATCAGTAATTTTATGTTTAATATGTTTATTATCAATGTTAAAAACACGCTTGATATCTATGAGAAAACCGTGATACAGTTTTAAAATAGAAATCTTTTGTAACGTTATGTCTCTACTAATACTTTTACTATCAATTTAATGCATGCTTGCTCAATAATTTCTTTCTTTTAAAAAATCTTACCGATCCCAAACGTGTGTATGGTAGTGTTGGCTTATATTATGTAGATATGTGCAAATATATTGCTTCTTTCATATAAATGTAATAAGCTAAATTATTCTTAAATGAATCTTCTTTAGCTTAAAAAAGCGCAATTTAATTACCTTCTCAGATCATGGCGCAGATGAAGTAATGTTAATATCTAGAGCCCCCTTGAGGCCAGTGCAGCAGTTTTTCCAGCACAAGTCGAATGATACTCCATGTGCTGCGCTGTTTCAATGAAGATGACATATAAAGGCGATATATGTTGGTATTGGTATTTTCTTTTCCAAAATTCTTAAATAAGCTTTTAATGGCTGTGTGGCGTGGATACAATCTATAATTAATTCAATTAGTGCATTAATATAAAATTTGACTTTGCTTGCAACTGTAAAAATACGAATATCCCTTGTGATTTTTATTAATAATAAATTAGATTGATTGAACATTGCTATCTTTGATCATATTGCTGTTGCAAAGCTTTTATAAAAGCAGTAATCCACGTGAGGCTGGTGTTAAATTGGATTTACTATAGCTAAGTGTGGAAATTTCACCTCAAGCAATGCTACAAACACACTGCAGATCACAAGAAAGACTTGACAATCATGCTTTATTCTGGTTGACTTCTTTAAAAAAAGAATCAAATAAACAGCTCTCCTCTTTCAACAGAGATCACTGAAGCATTATGCCTTCTTCAATCAAAACCAAGTACTTTCTTCACGTCTCGCTGTATTTCCACAAGTAGTGAAACTAAACTCTTATCTTTACATCTCTGTCTCTTCATTTAAATATTTATTGGTTTCAGTTCAAACAAAACTTCATTGATTGTCAACACAAAATCTAGCTTAGCACCAGTACAATAAAACTGTACTTTAGCTTGTTAAAATACTGTTCGCAGTGTGGGAAAACAAAACAACCTCAGGATAAAGGGATCATTATTTGTACATTGTCAAATAAAGCACCAACCATACAAAGCAATTTTCATATATCATTTGTCTGATACACACAAAAAAAGTCAAATATATTAATGACTATTAAATTAAGCACAAACAACAATCAGTGAAAATAAAACACACCACGCGCCACAAAGCACGCTGGAATCTGGTACAATTCGGAGACGACCCCTTCCGTGAGCACTGGAAAGCAGTTCAAGACGGAATCTAGAAAAACGGCTCTAGAAAATCCTTTAAAAAAAAAAACACTCCACGGCTCTTTTTTGTTTGTTTGTTTGTTTACCACTTAAATGATTTCGACCACTTAACTGATATCGGCTGATATCTTAAAATAATTCAAGCAGTGGATAAAACCAACAGCTCATCAACCAAAGCAAAAACGAAGCGACGTCAGATGTCACAGGAACACGTCCTGTGCCTGCTACGATACAAATTAAATAAAGGGAAGGTGTAATGTTTCGGGCAGAGCTGCAGTGGTGCTGAGGTAAGGAGGGCCGGGGTGAGGAACATATGCTGTAGGTTAGGGGGCTTCTGGGAGCCGAGAGAGGCTCGATCGTTTACACAGGAACCATCTGGCCCAAAGGCATTCCTGCCGCTGTTAGCTTGACGTAAGCCTCTTAGCTACACACATTTAGTTTACCAAGATAAAAAAAGACTTGGATTACCACTCCTTCTAAAGGACCGTCAATAACGAACGAACATAAAACATGTTAATGATAAGTTACAACCAGATGCGTTCACCCTGATGTCAAGATATACATATATATTTACTTATACATATAGGTTTATTCAAAAAAAAAAAGAATTATTGAAGAGTGAAAAAACAAAACCCTACAGAAGGAGCCTGAAAGTTGCTTCCCGGTGGAGTCCGTCTCCAGCCTTTCTCCCTGGGTGAGGGCATGGCAAAGTCGCTCCCTAGGGCCCCTTTCATTACTCAGGGGGTCTGTGAGAAGAGTGTCGAGGGGGGGGTAGGACCTTTCTTGCTGATTCTGAACATACAAAGTGCTGGTACGGGTAACAGGCCATCGGACCCGCGCATGACTGCGGACGGCTGCTGACGATCCCAGGAGATGTAGGGCAGGAGTCGCTATCGACTGCAGGGTCTGGCATTGGGCCCTGACTTGTCGTCCTCATCTTCTCGGAGGAGCTGTATGGAGGAGCCTAGCAGTCCCTGTAGCTCTGGTACGCATCGCACCATCTCCACCGTCTCCTCCCCGTCTCCGTCGTCCAGCTGGAGCTCATCCGGAACGATGCACGTTTGACTGACGGAGACCTGCTTCCACAGCTCTGCCTGAGCGATGCTCACCACCTCAAACTGAGGGTACCGGGCCCAGAAAATACGCGCTGACATCTTTAGCCGCTTCAGCACATCCGCCAGCAAAAACCAGTTACAAAACCTGTGGAGAGGAAACAAAGAGTGGCGTTTAGTTAGGTGCTGCGGTGACCGTGTTTTAACGTGTGTCTGCTGTCACTCACCCCTGCATTAGTGATACTTGGACGTGGTAGCAGGGTAGGAGGGGTTCGTCGGAGAACTCGAACAGAAGACAGTCTGTATCGGTGTCTTTCTCCTTCACCTGCTCGCTCAAGTTGTCCACGCTATCTTCCTCAGGCTGAGACAATAGGAAGTCCCAGCAAGGTTCCTGTTCTGTCTCTGTATAAATTAGCAAATATTAACCTCTAGTTACAAACGGTGTGTTTACAGTGCTTCTGCTACCCTCTAGTGGGCAGCTTTGTCACCTAATAGTTGGATCACTTTCAGCTTGAATTAGGGGAAGCTTGGACTATCGATTGGTCTTGCTTGTTATGCCACAATCATCTAGCGATTTGAAAGGAAGATGATTTAAAAAATGAAATACGGCAGGGTCCAAAAGTTTAGTAACATATTGAATATCTAGGATTTAAACTCTAATTTAAACGTGGGAATAAAAATGGAAATTTAGGATTTTTTTTCTTAAAGAAACATGAATATCAACATTATCAGTAAGTTTTGTAAATATTAAAATATAGAATATTCTATTTACAGGTCACTAATCAAAAAAGCCTATTTTGGACAGATCGAACACAAAATGTCAGATTTTCATGCTTCCACTGAAGAAAGATCTCTCAATATAAACCATGCTGGAGAACATGACCATCAGGTTTTGCACTTGTGGAGTCAATGGCATATCAAGTGCATGCAAATACTAATTTAAATCTTCAAATACATTTTTACTCTGATTGTTATGCTGACAGATATGTGTAATGAAAACAATGTTCATATAACATGATAATATAACATGCTTAAAAAATACTTAATGACAAAAATGTAAAATACAAGCATTTTCACTAGTGGTCTTTTCAACCCCATAATACATTGCTGTTCAAAATTTGAGGTCAGTAAGATTTATTTCTAAAGTCTCTTATGCTCACCAAGGCAGCATTTTTTTAAAATAAAAAATACAGTAATAATATTGTGACATGTTTAATACAATTTAAAAAGATTGTTTTATATTAAAAGAAAAATCGTATTTTTTTCAGGATTATTTGACATTGGATTATTTAATTCTTTTGATGTTCAAAAGAACACCAGGGGCCCTATTTTAATGATCTAAACGCATGGTCTAAAGCGCACGGCGCAATTGCGCTTAGGGTGTGTCCGAATCCACTTTTGCTAGTTTAAGGGTGGGAAAAATGATCGGCGCGCCCGGCGCATGGTCTAGAAGTGTAGTCCCTATTCTCTTAATGAGTAATGGGTGTGTTTTGGGCGTAACGTGCCATAAACCAATCAGAGTCTCATCTCCATTCCCCTTTGGCGGGTTCACTATTTACATGGCGGAATTTGTCATTTTTAAAAATGTTTGTGTGCTGCTGCACGTCCCTGTGTGTAATAAGCAAAGTGTACGCACGTTGTGCACCCGCCTATAGGCGCATATTACTAACACGCTCTTTAAATAACAAAGAAAAAATATTGCGCCAGACGTTAGACCAGGTTTTTGTTGGTCAATGGCGCAGTCTATTTCAGTTGCCTCAAAATAGCAACACGCCAGCAATGCGCCTGAACACACCTCGTTTTCAGACCAGCACGCCCATGGGCGCACAAATGGGCGCAAATGCATTTGCCATTTAAACAACGTGGCGCAGGACATGAAAATGACAACTGCGTCGGGCTGAAACTAGCAAAAAACACTTGCGTCGCGCCTGGCGCCGCATTGCACCGAGTGTATGATAGGGCCCCATTACTGTATTTGAAACAGATTTTTTTTCATAATGTAAAAGTCACTTTTGATCACTTTAATGCATTGTTGCTCAATAAAAGTATTAATTTCTTTAAAAAAAAACATACTGAACCCAAACTCCTGAACAACAGTCTAAGCAACTTTAATTTCTTACCAAATACAGAGCTACTGTAGAAATCCCACTGTAGTGTAGGATCTTGGTCTGTTCGTCCTTCTAAATCAGTGAAGTACTCTGTAGATAAATACAAAGACAGTTTTATTCTAAATAGTAAACATTCAAATAAACATTAAAGTTTAGCAAACATGTATGCAAGATTTTGTAGCCATTTTACCTTTGAGGAAAGTTTTCATTCCGGGACTCTGGGCTAGTTTAACTGCGGTCTGACCAGAGTAAGTTGCCAGTGTGGGATCTGCCCCATGATTTAATAGCATCCAGACGGCAGCCAGATTATCAGCTGCTACTGCATCATGAATTGGGCTGCAAGGTTAGCAACAAGTTAGTATCCTGAAAATTCTCTGTCTAAAGTTAAGCTTATTGTTACTGCAAATGGACTGCAATGAAAAAGGTAAAAGCTCTTACAGGAAATGGTAGGAGGAAGAATAGATTTATATGGTAATTGGACAAAGTTTGTTGGACACATTGTAGCTGTGGGTGGACATACAAAATCTTATTTTGTACAGATTCTGATACTAAAAATACATCTTCCAAATCTAATGTGGCCCATTAGCTACCTACCATAAAACGGTGTCATTATGTCATTATACAATTAAAAAAGCAGTAGCCCAAAGCTGTCTATGGGGATGAACAGAACTTGGTGCCTTTATTTGAAATTAATATTTCAAGTAACAAAGAAGCATTGATTCTGTCTGTATCATATCCTCAATGTAACCCGCTGCTCACCGCGTTCCATCCTGTGCACTGCAGTTAACATCTGCGCCATGCTTCAGCAGCACCTGTACGATGTGCGTCCAGCCACGTGCACAGGCCTCATGTAGTGCCGTGTAACCCGCGTTGTCGCGACGGTTCACCTCTCGCACATCCTTTTCCAAGCAATATAAAACCACATCCTGAAAATAAACGTTTTTATATGTATAATGAACTATTGATCAAACAGCAGATGTTGATGTAACACAACAAAAAAAACAATTCAAATTACCAAAATGTATATATTTAGGGCTAATCAAATCAAATTATTTAGGGTTTCCTAAAGTGGGGTTTGCAAGGTAACTACAAAGGGTTTGTGAACTCATGAAAAGCTAATAAATAAATTAAATTTAAAAATGTAAAAACAATTAAAAACATTTTTTTTATTTAATTCTAAAACATATTTATTAGAAAACAGTTCTTAAATTACTAAAATATTAACTTAAAATCGCAGGGGATACTTTGAGTAAATATTTTAGGTCAAAGGGTTCAGCTGACCAAAATATATCAATATCTGCTGTCAAGCCCCCAAATTAAAATAATTCAAAGATAATGCATTACAATTAACAAAAATGTACAAAAAAATACAATTTAAATGTCATAATTATGAATTTAACATACATGGGTTTTTTTTATATTTAATCATATTGGATTAACTTTATTGAACTTCATTGTACACTCACTATAAATATTAATATATTTAACAGTTAACATTTCAATGTCAGTTAACAACCAAAAGGGTTATGAATGCTTTACCTGGTAACCTAATCGAGCAGCTCTCTGTAACAGCGTCTCTCCTGCATTCTTATTGACAATCAGTCGACGGACTTCTGGAGGCACTGGACGGCTTGGAGTAGTTTCAGGGATTCCTGATTTCCGAGCTGTTCCTTTTTTACCAGACAGTGGTAAGTTTGACTGCTTGGGAGAAGCATAAGGAGGAGTTGGGGTTTTCTTGGCGGCTGGACCATCCTCATCTGAAATGAGGGGCCCTGTGCGTTTACCCAAGCTGCCTTTCTTAGTCTTGAGCTGAAACAAAGACATAAAGACAAAGAGAGTCATGCATGAAGGATGTGATATTCAGGGGAGGACAACTGTTACATGGTCCCGCCTAATAAAAACAGCTGTTATAAGAAATCCCTTTACGGTGACTCGAAATGCCACTAGGGGGCAGCAGAAGACTAACTGAAAAGATATATACCTTTGCGAGGGAATAATCCCTTGAAATCTGAAATTTCAGTTCAAGTGCTCTAGTTTAAAAATGCTTGGAAGTTTGAAAAGATGCTTCAGCTAACCTTTTTCTGGTCGTCAGTGTCACACAAGTGTTTACTTTTGAACTTCCTCTTCCCTGAGGGTTTGTCGTTGGGCTGTGTGGCGGGTGGGCTCTCTTGAGGTCGTGCTGAGCCCGAACGTGTGAACAAGGTCCGCCTAGGGCTGATGTCTGGACTGGGCACTTCGCTGTTCAGTGTGGCACTGAGACAAGGGTACACACCCATCTTCTCATCTGCAATGGCATAGACTGACATTTCAACACCAACCTTATTGTTACATCATTCCTAACACAGCATAGAGAGATGGATATAACTCCACTGAATAAATTGCTTTCAATCATAAAGAAACTTCTGCTTAATAAGACTTGCGTACCTAAGCCCTATTCGGACAGAACCAATTTTTTTTCAGAGGTCAGGTAAATTTGTGCTTCATAGTCATACTTTGACCTTCAGACCTTTAGTAAAACCCCATCCAGACACTGGACACTCCTATTTTAGTAAAAACTACACAGATTCCATTTTCAGTATCCTCTATTAATAGTAACTAAAAGGATTTTTTTGTAAGTTTAATATTGCTCCCCTACGGGAAATTCATTCAACATTTATTTTAATTATGCTACCCTCAACTGTAGCACACAGACTAAATATCAAGACCAAGAAAGGCAAAGACAGAATGACGTTCTCAGCAAAATGTTCATCAGGCATCAGACATCTTTACTCACTAGTGGCCTCACCATCTTCCACACCCAGCTTCTCCTCCTCTCCATCTGCCACCTTATCTTTCTCTGTGATGTATTCCCCGTTCTGATATTTACGATTCTTGCAGCGTTTCCTTTTCTTTATTGAAGAGGTGTCTCCACGCTTAGTGGGCCTATTCTTGTCCGCATCCACCTCCTCAGGCAGAGGATTGATTCGAGGCCTGCCGCGGGGCCGGCGGACTGGTACAGGGGGTGGTGTAGAGGGGGGATCGAGAGGGGGAGGAGTAGGTGGAGTAGCGAAGCTCCAGTCTCGGAGCAACGCTTCATCAGTCCGTCTGCGCCTTCGTCTCAGCCGCGGAGAGGCCTCCTCCTGGGAGTCTGACTCCTTACTAGGCCAGCCTGGACTGCTGAGAGAGCTTGAATCTCTGTCAACCTGAGGACTTCTGCATGGACTGTTCTCTGAATCTGTGACTGGTGACAGAATTCAGAATTATCCATGAGAAACGCTCTGATATTTGGGAAACCATTCCATTGTCTTATATATGACAAAAGCAAAAACATCTCACCCCAAAATGTCAAATCGGTCATTATTTACTCTTCTGTCGCTTCAAACCTGTATTTTGATATATTGTGGTGAAATCTTTTACACAGGTCTTTTCCATACAAGTTTGCAGTGACCACAGCTGTTAAGCTCCAAAAATGACAAAATAAACCCACCAAAGTTGTACGTTAGTTGTTTGCTATATTCCAAAATTACACTAGGTATGATTCCATTGACCTATTTTAATGAGCATTTTGGAATATCGCATAAAAAAAACGCTGGATGGAAAAGCCAAGATGCGCATAAATTCTAAAAATGCGTATAAAAAACTTATGCGCACAATTGAGTAGGACAAACTTTATCCGATAAGAAAAAATGCGCATAAATGACGATGGAAACACATTTACCGAATAAATTCCACCTTGCGCATCAAAAAAGTCATGTGACTTTCAACGATGGAACGGGATAACTTGACTAACCAGCGGACCGATCTCATTGAACAGCATCTGGAATGTTGTTTTGGTTGTTCTGAAATGCCTGAGCAAAGCCTGTCATCAAAGTATTTCTGTATTATTGTCTTAAACGACTGCGTTCCAAAACAGCAGAAATCCACCTCCGAAAGCAATGACTGCATTCATTGCATTTCACCTGCTTGCACTGAGGCTCAAGTAATTCATCATATATGAAAATTATTATATTAAGTGGCTTCTCCTACTTTTCTTAGTGATATATAGTGCCAGTTTATCAGGAAGTGACGATTTTGTTCTCTTTGACTTGTTGAATGGAAACTGTGCTTTATACGCAAATGTTTTATGCGATATTCCAGTTTTGCACACAAGTTAAATTTTAATCTTTGGATGGAAACGCAGCTATTGAGTTAGCAAGCTGAACTTGAGAACCAGATCAGTGCATGAATTCTTTTGAGCTAGAATTCAAGAAGCAAACTGATTCATTCACGAATAAGAGTTCACCTCACTGACTCTTCTTTTTTCATTCTTTTTTTTTGGCCTCTTTTGTCACTTTTGGAGATTAACAACCAGGGTCACTTCGACCCAGTTCGACTTGTAAGAAAAAGACCTGCATAAAAACAATTTTCTTTTAATACAGAGGATAGGTATGGAACGACATGAGAGTGAGTAAACGACCAACCTATTACTTTAACTATGAGCTGGATCAGTACCTATTTTGTTTGAGTCGGAGTGCTCCATATTAACTGGACAGTTTTTCCCTTTGCGAGTCTTTCCCCCTACTTTAGAGGCTGAGCTTGTTCCATCTTTCAGCACACTTTTTCCCACTCCAGGCAATGCATCTTTCTTCTGATGAAGTACAATATAATGTGTTGAACAAAATTAAAACAGAACATTTTGTCTTTCAATAACACATGCATATTTGTCATTTAGATTAATGGCTATTTAAGCAAAGCAAAAATTTCACAGGAATCTAATTGTCTATAAACCCATCACTAGCTCATAGTGGTAATGCCATCATCTCTCACCAAGTGCTTTCACTGGGCTTAGACTCACGCAGCTCATTTGCACAGCAGACCGCACGTCACTAGGCTACTCCCACAATAATCACATGTGAACTATTTTAATTTCCCTCTAGAATTTCCCAAAAAATGTTCCATTGTGTAGCTGAATTGTGTAAGTCAATACACTCGGTTTCAAACAAAGTAAAACCACAAGATTTAAGCATCATGTTAACATTAAACTAGTATGATTAAATTTGCAGTTATGACCATATACCTGTTTACATGGATAAACCACCAACAGGAATAACATTGGAAACTCATAATCAGAATAACTCCACAAGCACTTAAAAACAGAATAATTTAAACTCTTGTAGTTAACAAAAGACAAGCTTCCCATTTCTGTTTTACAATCCTCTAGCAATGTCTTGGTGACTTTAAGAGCAAACTGACTGACAAATCAAAATGACCGACTGTGGTACAAGATTCTGTCAATACAGGCTAACTTATTTTTAATAGTCTGTTAAAGCAAAGGTGGCTAAGTCTAATTCACTTATATTCTCTACATTCTAATGCAGACACACACATACACACACATATATATATATATATATATCAAAGGTCATCAGGGGTCAAATTTGGCCAGCAGGCCCTGTTTTGGGCATCTCTGCTTAACACAGTTATGTCTAGACATTAGACTGCATGAAGGCTGAGCATTATGACGATATATACAGAATGTTTGAATATGGCTCAAACAATAAGAATTCACTCACACTACACTAGGGTGACCATACGTCTTTTTTCCCCGGACATGTCCTCTTTTTGGACCTAAAAAAATGCGTCCGGCTGGGATTTCTTAATCGCCCCTGCCGCTGAATATCTGACCATTGCCGCCTGCTCCCGCAACATGTGTTTCGCTCCTGCGATTTTCGTGTCCACTCCTTTAAACATTCTAATATTATGTATAATTTTGGCGCATCAGGGAGCCGCTCTCAGAATGAAGAGCATTTATTGGCGCATCAGGGAGCCGCTCTCAGTATGCAGAGCATTTAAATCTCTTTTGAATGAGCGTTCGTGCTGTTCATTTTCACTTTCGATTTCGCGATCACACGCACTCTGTGTAAAGGGAGCACATCTTACAAGATCAGATATTTGTCAATGAGTTCAGGATCTGTTGAGCAGCAAATACTCCAGCATGGTCTTGTCAGTCATCTCTCCTTATTCTCGACCTGTGATCAGTCAAATCTGACTCTGGCAACTCTTCTTGGATGCAGGGTTGCCAAGTCCGCATTTTTCCACAGAATTGGGATACTTTTAAACTGTTGCCATGGGTTAATTTTCCCAAGTGGGTTAAAGGTTTGAAATATTGCATAAATTACATTTGACTGAAATGCTTGTATTGAAACATTTTGCATTCTACCTATGATAAAACTTTCATGGACTTTTACATTAACTGTTCCATCCTGGTGGAATGACCCACCCAACTCAATCCAAGCAGCTGAGTCCTTAATCATTTTCAAGAAACAGCAGAAAACACATCTCTTTCATCTTCATTTGACCCTCTAACTCTAGCACTCTCTATTATAATGCTAATTCTAATTTTATCTGCTTGTTTTTTTTTTATTAAAGAAATTTGACACTCTAACATTTGCACTCTATATGCATTCTATTTCATTCTAACTACTTGTTTTATTTAAAAAGACAAAAAGAGCCTTTAACACTAGCATTCTCTATTCTTTCTACTTATTTTCTTTTTATTTATTATAAATAATGACCTTCTAACGCAAGCATTATCTATTCTTTTTCTGTTCTATTGACTTGTTTTATTTTTATTTAAAAATGACCCTCTAACACTAGCATTCCCTATTCTTTTTCTATTCTATCTACTTGTTTCCTTTTTATTTATTATAAAAACAAAACAAGCAAACAAACATAAAAAAAACCTTGCTATGTATACTTTTAGGCGAAACCCTGCCCACAAACCCCGCCACAAACGGTTACTGACACCATGCCTTCTTTCTTTGCGTGCACATTTGGGCGGCATTACGCAAATATTTTCACATAGTGAGGTAGATATGTGGGGCGTGTTAGAACGAGCCGTTTTAGTGGGGCGTGGCAGATTCTTAACTTTGATAAAGAATATCTCTTTGGTTTTGAGACTTTAGTCTTTGCAACTTCAGGGATCTTATCTATGCACAATCAGCTTGTAACACTCCAAAGAGAAAGGAAAACTTGAAATCGCATATTAAAATTTTAATTTAGTTTTGTTATATTTCAATTTCACAAAGAAACGTGGAGCAATAGCCAAATAAAAGGACACCTTTTCATTTACTGAATAATGTCTTCAATCTCATTTTGTTAAAAAAATCGTGAAAAAAATCATATCGTGAAATCAAAATCGTGAATCGAATCGTGAGTTGAGTGAATCTTTACATGCCTATTTTAAACCTATTTTTTCTTTGCTTAATTTATTGCAGAAATTACTATATTGTCATATATTTCCTTGTGACATTAAAATCACTCATGCTATGATATCAGATTTTGGTCATACTCCCACACTTAGACTGAATTACGGAAAATTTTAATGTAATCAATCATGGCTTATGCTATTGATGCAGATCTATTACAAAGACTATAATAAAAATGAACCACTAAATTTTATACAAAGCTTACCTTTTTATGGGAGGGGTTCTTCTTGATTGATAGACTGTCTTTATCTTTTTGCTTCTTAGTTACTGTCTTTTTTTGCACTTCAGAAGGTACTTTCTCCTTGGCAGGCTTTTTCAGGTTCTTCTGTTTGGTGGCGGATACTTTTCCTTTGGAAGGTATCTCCTCTTTGGCTCCATTCATTTTTGCCTCTCCTTCTGCTTCTGTGGTCTGGCTCTGAAGGAGGGATAAGGCTATCCCTTCTACCTTAACATGAGAAGAAAGCTTCCTCTCTGATGCCTTCTCCTCTTTTGCTGTCTCATCCTCTAACTGTTGGGCCAATTTCCTTTCCTTCCATTCTCCTTTAACACTGGGAGCACTCCTTTTACTAGGGGTACTAGATTTCATTTTTTGTCTACCATTGGATGCTTGATTTTCTGTCTGTTTTGCCTGTTTCTCTCGTCCCTTATCCTTGGGCACAGGAACAGTTGTGATCTCTGGTCTGCTTAGAGCTGCTATGGCATCCGTTTGTGGAGAGGTTCTGTCTGACTTGATGACCTGTCCTTCTATGGCCCTGAAAGGGGGAGAACCAGCAGTAAGGGTCTGCTGCAACGTGGACTCCTGACACCTGTTCTGCACGCTGGCTACCTCAGGCCTCTTGGATCCCACAGTAGACAGATTACAGTAGTTCTCACCAGTAAGCGCAGTGGTCTCGAGAGTTTTCTGCTTCACTATTGACTCAAGGTTAGACAGGGGGGATCTGGCCTTCTCCCACTTTTCATCCTCTACTTTAGTTGGGCTTAAGTGGGAGTTATGGAACAGGGCTCTCTCACAACCGAGGGTGCTCTTCATCTTTGGGGCTTGAGTCAGACTTGGTCTCTTCTGCAGGGATGTTCCTTGGGAAAGAACACAAGGTGGCTGCCACAAGGATTTAACTGGAGGTGTAAACAGGGTGCCTCCCTTTCCAACAGCATATTTATGGTGCGGCTGTGAATTTGCTGTAGCACATAATTGGGTGGATAAAAAACCTTGTCGAGTACCTGTCGAGAGTTTTCCACCTTTATTATGCTGGGCACCTTTAACAGCAAATGGTGCTTTCCTCTCTCTACAGACCGGCTGCTCTCCTTGGTCAATGATGGAGATGGTTTCCTGTTTGGCAAATGTCTGAATATCTTCAACAAAAGCAGCACATTTTCCATCTTTGCTACGTAAAGTAGATGCTAGAATGGGGCTTGCCACTCCTACATATGTACCAGGGAGATTATTCAAGGAACCAGGAGATGAGCCTTTGGCCCAGGATGCGTTGGGTTCCAAAGCATGGTGATTAGTTCGTTTTGAAGATGATTTCTGAGTTGCACCATTTCTTTGGGTGTCATATGTACTGGATGATCCAAAGGAAGCAGAATAAACCTTTTTTGGACCAGCAACATTTTTCTGATGAGACTCAGCAGAATGATGTTCCGTGGCCAACAATGGGCTGTTCTGAGCATCTTTAATGCTTTTTTGTCGCTTGGACTTTGCAGACAGATCAAGGGGCACGTCCCTTGACTCAACGGGGCAGGAAACATTGTGCTCCACTGGAGGGGACAGAGTTTTTGGTTTCAGATATGCCAGCGAGGTTTTTTCGGTACCTCGGTACGTCGAACCTTTTTCTACAAGGCTAAGCAGCCGACTTTGAGTGGTGATATTCGCAAGAGCTGGGCTGCAGCAGATGGCAGCAGTGGGAGAGATGGTGTAACGGGTTGGTGGAGCCGAGCCCTGCGTGGCTTGCTGCACTGGAAGGGCTAGAGCTGGGGCTGCTACAGAAGACATTGTGGCTTTATGCTCAACTCCACCTTGAAAGCCCTTGGACAAAGAGTCACACCTGACTTTGGATCCTGAAGACTGAGCCTTCTTCTCAGCACCAGGTCCTCTCCCCAAGGAAAAGTGATACGGGTATGTTTTGAGCATAGGTGTCGCACTTGAACAAGAGCTTTGTGCTGTGCAGTCCTTTTGAAACTGGCTAGCAGTGGCTTCCCTCAGTGCTGCAATCTGACCTAACCCTGGTGGCAATGTGATCTTACAGAGAGGAGAAGAAAAATTAGAGGGGGGAAGAAAAGCAACAGGCTGGCCGGGTTTAAACAGCGTGGAGCACTGGAACCCCAATGGAACGCTTATCACAGGCTGTGTTGGTGCTGGTGTGTTAGTCTTCTTGTTTAGGTTTATACTAGAGTGAACAGAGTTCACAGGGTCCTCTGCGATGACCTTTTTACCACAAGGCCACTGGTGAGTGGAGTAGATGCCAGCACCGTCAATCTTGCTTTTGGAAACCTCAGTCCGATCAGACAACGGTGTGCTCATGGGATCAGTGCTGAACACACTGCTGTGAGGTTGGGAGGGGGGAACTGGGGGACAATGATTTGAATTGCTGGCTTCTGAGCAGACGTCGGGTGTTTTGCAGTCTGTGGTTGCCCTCAGCTTGTTCTGCTGACTTTGAGGTATGTCACCTCTAAGTTCAAGAGGCAGTGTCTGCTGTGGATTCCCCACCATGCTCTCAGACACCTGGGTAGGGGCACTGCTCTCTCTGCTCACTGTCCCTCCATCTCCTACATTCATTGGTGAGGGATCCACCTGATCAAAAAAACAGGAAGTTAAGTTTGACTTAGGGGGAAAACTAAAAAGATCATGAAAGAGGGGGGACTATAACAATGAAATATATGTTACCTGCATAGGCGTTTTCTCAACACATTACTCAGTGTGTGTGGACAAGTGACTTTTTATGGGGTTCTCCTCTGGTTAGTGTATAGTTCTGTAGTGGAAATAGATAATTATCAGCTTAAAAATTGCTCTGAGCATATAGAATTATTTCCAACAAAAAGAAATAAGACGTTTAAATGTTTAAAAGCCTTAAATCTATCATTAAACAGAACATACCTAAGCTATGATGTTGATTTTCACTCATTTTCATTTAATAATTTTTTCTTTAATATACTAATAATTGATTGCAGAAGATAAATGTTGTGCAGTTCAGCCAAGGTCAACTCAGAACTCATTAATTAAATCAAATGTAAAATATAGATTGCCGTCTACATTACACATTGCAAAGAGGCATTTGAACTAAGAGGCAACTGAAATCTTGTTAGCGCATTCATTAAAAACGGTTCAGTTGATTATGCATTCACCTGACATTCATACAACTGATAATGCCTATTAGTAGTGCAGAACTACATGCATCATGCACATTACTTCAAGAAATTTTACAATTATTTTGAGTGATATAAAATATTGCTTGTCACCAAGTTAGGGTTTTCAAAAATCCTTTCAATTTGTCAGAAAAATAATCCAACTGACTTGACTCAAAATGACAAAAATGAACACTTCTAAAATTTTAACATAAGATGGACATTCATGAGCTTTAATTATGATTGATGAGAATGTTTGCAAGTTTTATGTCTCTATCCCTGTAATCTGACAAAATTGACACTCTAACCATGAGGCCACAACATCACTTCTCTTGCTACAGTCAGTGATATGAGACAGGCTGGAAACTTCCTGTGAGTAACAGAGGTTTCCTTAGTCAAGAATGTCACAATTTCCTTCAGACCACTGCTTGAGTAGGAATAGATATTATACATACAGTGTTCAGATTTAAATAACAGATTTTAAAAGAATACAATTATCTGCTGCTCCATATTCCTGCAATTAACATTTTTAATTATACATTTGAAAAAACAAGCTGTCATCTTCTGCTGTAAGAGAGACTAAATTGTGAAAAGGCTGAGTTTGACCTGTGACTCTCATTCATGAGCTTTAATTATGATTGATGAGAATGTTTGCAAGTTTTATGTCTCTATCCCTGTAATCTGACAAAATTGACACTCTAACCATGAGGCCACAACATCACTTCTCTTGCTACAGTCAGTGATATGAGACAGGCTGGAAACTTCCTGTGAGTAACAGAGGTTTCCTTAGTCAAGAATGTCACAATTTCCTTCAGACCACTGCTTGAGTAGGAATAGATATTATACATACAGTGTTCAGATTTAAATAACAGATTTTAAAAGAATACAATTATCTGCTGCTCCATATTCCTGCAATTAACATTTTTAATTATACATTTGAAAAAACAAGCTGTCATCTTCTGCTGTAAGAGAGACGAAATTGACTTGCTCACAAACTCGGAGAGAGTCACAGGTCAAACTCAGCCTTTTCACAATTTAAAGTATGCAAAGGGAGTGCCTAAACACCAAAAACTCAGTTAAACTGAGACAAGCAAAAACCTTGGCCTCCACAGCTGAAGGGACAGTTTTCACAGCAACAACTTCCTCTTAACCCACATTGCATGTGACGACTGGGTGGTCAAAGTCTGCATACTCTAATTCCCCCTTTTTAAAGAAGCAGAGCAATACTGATCAGATCCCAAAACCTCACACAGCGCAATGGAGCGGAACGGTTGAGTGCAAGAGAGGCCACAAATGCCAAGGGTTGAGAATAAAGGATGCAAGGCCATGCAAAGGTTGATGCTGTTTTTACTGCCTCATTACTACATCAGTGGGACAAACTGCAGTAGATCAAGACAACATCAACAGAGCAGGAAAAAACAGAGCAACCATTAATGTGATGCTGGGTCTAACATAGGCGCTTTACTCTTTAACGACATATTAGATAAAGGCAAAGCATCTCATGTCCACAGTCACAGAGTGTGCGTTACTAAAATGTTTGCTTATAATGAGGTGGTCAAGCTGTGATTTAATCTAATTCCAGTAGCGCTGTGTGTCGGGCCTTGCAAAACTCCTATCAGAGACCAACAGATCAAATCAATATACAGGGTTTCTACACTTTTTGACAAATTAATTTCCATGACCTTTACAGTCATGCATTATTAGTGAATAAGGATTTAAATAAAAATTGTGGTGGTAGATTCCATTTCTGTCAGATAATAGCTTTTCAAATGAATAGATATAAATTATCATAATTATTTTTGTACAATATGAATGTCGATGCTGGTTCTACTACATATAGGCAATGTGATATTAAAACAAACTCACTATATGTCCATGACTTTTACTAATTTTAATGACTTTGCCATATAGCTGGAAATATCAATTACAATTCCTTGATATTTTCTGGATTTTCATGTTGGTGGAAACCCTGAATACAAAATCAAACCGAATGATCTGAACTCGAATTGAAGTTGCACATTGTTGGATTCGAGAAGAAATCACCCCGATGTCTCTCGAGGTTGTGTTCTTAATTTAAAAAGAATGACATAATTAAGACCAGATATTACTTCAGAAAATCTAACCGCATACATAACCATCACAATTAACCAAATCTAAATACATAAGTCTCAAACGCAAACAACATAAACATAGTAAACTCTTGTTTCGCATCAGAATGCAGGTGAGCGCAGCAGCTCCACGTTGTCGATACAGGTGACAGCTGTCTTAAAATACGAACTGCTTATCTTTCTGACTTCAAATGAGATTCAACTGATGTCGATGCACTTAAAGTACCTGTCTTGCATAACCGAGCCGTATAGGCCTTTAGCGAAAGTCTGATGATTGGAAAGTTTATGATGTGTTATACCCGTGATTATATCTGCTGCTAAAGATAGATTCTATCATTTTCGTGCAGACATTTTCATCTTCAGGCATCTCAATTATTGAAAACGCAGGATCAGTGGGAGTGGGAGCCCGTGTTTTTCGTCAGCCCTCGTTCTTTTGATCGGGGTTACCAGCGCAATGATAAACGGAGACGAGGAAATAAGCATCGTCTCTCCTCTCTAGACTGGAGCTCAGCACACTCGCGGTCTCCAGGTCAGTCTGCCGGAGCTCCGCAGCCCGGAGCTCATAAATGCACAAAGGAGGATGATGCAGAAAAGCAGTCGATGACCAGCCGATGTCACGTATCCACAGCAAGCTTAATATGAGGATAGAGCATCGTCCTAAAACAGAGCAAAATGTTTGTTTTTCCGACCAACCCACTCGCTCGTTCTAGCTGGAGCTACTAAAAAACCGTATCACACAATACCAGAGCCTCTCAGGTGACACGAAACGCCTGCTGAAATGGGAGTCAGTGATAAATATCGCCGATGTTCACCCACAAAAACAACCAAATGTAGGTCCCGCGATCGGGGATTAGCCGAAACAGACGTTTTCTTTCGCAGAAAGAACCGAAAGCCTACACGGTCTGTGTGGCCACAATGTAGTCAAACTAACCGACGCGTTTACCGAATCCTGTCAAACTATGAAGTGACCGTTGGTTTTTCGCGAAGCGCCAGCCGAGCTATGACGTCTGAATTAGAACTCGAGACAAAATACACGGCCAGAGAAATGTCACGCGCACATTTAGGTTGGATGATATCTCGCTCGCGAGAAAGCATCGTACTTTGGCTGTCTCTCTCTCCACGCTGCCCTCGAGGAGTGTTTGGAAACTAATAGGGTGGCTGAGTTTCCCGTATGCTCCTTATTATTATCGTCACTTGTGCTGCGTGACACGCGGGGAGAGCGTTATTTCATACGGAGCAAGGTGTACGAAACTGAAGGAGCGATTTTCAGATCCCTGCGCAGCGAAGTCTCCCCTCTAACGACTCGGTCTGCATTACTCTGCCACCGTACGACACGAAATGTTTCCATAGTGGAGCAGCTCCAACAATCCAAGTGTTATGACATGCCACGGCCCCAGAACCGACTCATTCCGTCTATGCAACCCTGAATAATTCCAAAAGGCAATTAGCGAGCCCAATAACGATGTCAGATTGTACAAACGTGCACCAACCCGTTTGACCGACATTTGGAAGATGTTGTAGTGCCCCGACATCCACGCCCTGACCGCGTTCGCCCTGAGAAGGGAGGAGCGAGGACTGCAGGTCCCAGCATGCACCGCGAGAATCCAGCCGCTCAAGGGGAAAGGGGATCGCAACGGTGCGCTAAACTGCAAACCCTACCCGAGTAACAAAGTGAAAATACACCCTCTATCTCAATTAAACCGTTGCTCTCGGACCCAGTACGCGAGGGTCGCCGACTAGCACGTGCGTGTTTGTATTATCTCGCTTTCAAATTCGCACACGTGGGCCGGCACAAAAAGAGTTGAGACAAACATCGCAGCGGAATTAATAAAAACCCTGCTCGGTCTCGAACTGTTTCGATAGAGCCACGAGACTGATGTCCACTACAGGACAGCCGAGGATCGATCGTCAATAGTAGGTGCACATGAAGATCCTCACTAAAGGTGCACACACTGATGGGTCGAGATGTTTATATTTCCAGCCTAAATTAAACTGATTCTCAATATGAGAAGCCCCGACTTCTTTGTTAAAACATGCTGCATAACACAAGAAGATCTTTAACACATGAGTTAAATTTAAACAATATCATATAGCCAAAGCTGTTTTAGGTGAATGGGAAACATGCTTAAAAGATTTTGGGATCCTCAAGTGGATTTACCCTTTTTAACTTCTCAAAAGCCCACCACTGACCTTCAACTTTTTTTTTTGACAGGTGACAACTAGCATCAGCTGTTGCAAAATATCTCTGGAGCTTCAACAGTGCTGGATTGTTACTAGGTTACTCTTCAGATGATGTTGAGCAAATGTTATTGTTATTTTTCCTGAAACATCTGTGAATCCATTGAGTATCTTAGCAGTTTCCCTCGTTTGAAGGCTAAACCGCGTCGCTTATTATAAGAACAAAGAGTGAAAAGTTTTGTTTGATTATTTCATGCAAAAAAAAAACTCAGACATACAAGAACCACCTTGACATAACATCATTAGAAATAAGTTAATTAGATTTGGTTGAGCTCATTAAAATGGCCTGGCTTCAATTTTTGACATTCAAATAGGATAAATTCACAATTTATTTCTAATTATTATGATAAAAAATCATGCCCCGAAAACAAGAAAACTGATCATAAAGGTTTCCCTTTTAAGTAAAAGCACAGGCTCTGTAAGGATATAATGGTAACATCATTCTCCTTTGTATCTATAAAGTCTGTTCTTGTCATATTTCAAAATTAGTTCAATTTAAGATAATTTTTTTTTCTGCCTGTTGTGGTTGTCTCAAAATAATCAGTCACTTTTTCAGCAGCGATGCACAAACAATCTGGGGTTATCTTCCTTGTATCAAGACAAGACAATGGACATGATGATAGCTAAAACAGGTCCATCAGCTGTCCAGTAGCCATTCGCTGGCTTCTTTGATCTTGGATTTAACAAGCAACCCTTAGTTTTCAGCCTCAGACACTGTGCGTTGTAAGATACACAGTGTGATTCAACCTGTCAGCCAAACACTCTTTATTACAGTCTTTTTTCTGCTTTATTTAACATTGTGATATTCACACAATTGCTTATTCACAAAATATTTAAAAAATTGCACCAACATCATGCAAACCTGCAAAACGAAAATATGACATATTCCACAATTTGATTTTATAGGCCTATTCCACCAAACAAAACAATAACATCTTTCCAACCGATTAAAGCACCTTTCAGAGCACCACAGTCAGATGATGAAACTGACTTACAATATTCATCACTTGTGGTCCAACTTTTTTTTTTCTGTTTAAGCCCGGTCTGTAAATCACAATGACCATAATGTTCAGAAACCAATGTATTGTAATAAATATCTCAAGACCAAACCATTGTCACTGTCCCCGCCTCAGTTATTTCTTCAGATGAAGTCTTACTGAGCAGCACAAGATTACACATTGACTCGCAAAGTTACCTCAAGCTGCCATTTGAATGCATTTGGCACCGGAGATTCGCCAGACCATGACATTATGATTGAATGACTGCGTAATACAGCCTATAATCCGGTGAAGTTCTGTTCAATTAGGGGACGCTCATACGTTTGATAATTATCATAATAATAAATAGACCTTTATTCCGACAGAAAAATGCAGCGAATGACACTGCATCATCATCAGACAATAATATTACACACATTTCCCGTATTGCTCCTCCTGAAACACATCTACGCAAACAGATGTGAATTTTAACATTTTGAGCCGATGACCTGTTTTTGTCATAACTGCTCCGATGCAAACTGACCCCATAGACTGCGCTGAGAGCATCACGTCTTCTTAAGGCTCTAACAGTGATGTTGCCATAAAAATACAGGGTATTAATTGTGACTGCAACATATGAGGCAAGGTAATTATATCAGACAGGCGCAGTCACTGCAACGAGGACTAATTGCATTATTAAAAGCTAAAATATTGTAAACAAGACGAACGTGCCACACATGCTCCTCTACACGTGAATGCACCATATCTATCTATCTATCTATCAAGCATGAAAGCTGACACATTAACGCGTTAACATAAAGGAAAGGCCTACTGACAGACACTGAAAAGTTTTACTTGATTAGTCTCAATTTCCAGCCACCATTAGCTGCTTTAAACAGGCCTGAGGTGACTGCAAATGAGCGTCATCGCTTGGGCAACATTTACAGCTTAGTTTCAAAACACAATTAAAAAGAACTTGCACGGGAAATGACAACAGAAAGGCCGTGCAACAGTGCAAACTGGGGTGTCTGACCGGTAAATGCTCCACTGCATGACTGAGGTAATGTCGCAAGGGTGGGAGAGAGCACATGAAGTGGGCAGGTTGAGGGGATGCAAAAGATATCCAAACTTATTGCACCGTGAATTAACGCGTATTTGCGCGATGCATCACTTTTCGTAGGCTTTAACGCACATAATGACATTGGCTGTTGTGATCGAGTGCGGTCAGTTTAGGACACAACATTATCCATATATTTTCAAATGTTGCCGCATGTTGTCTTTGCACTGTATTAATCCATCAAACCGTTTCGGATAGTTAGATCTCGTCATGACAGGATGTTAGGACTTTGATGCACTCATGTACAAGTGCAAAGTTTAGAGAGTTGACTGTCGCCCTCCATTGCGTTGTGCAATGCCCCCTTTAATGCCCCCTCGCTCGCCAGTATAGCGCCTTTGTTATTAATCGCATGGAATCGCGCCGCCTTACCTTAACGGCCCCAAACTGTTTTCCTATGCCTCTGAACTTGACGTATTCATCCAAATGCAGGGGGAAGTGCCTGTGCCTGTTGTTTTTGTTACCGTCCGATAGTATGATTCAGTGGAGGATTTAACACTGTGAATTTTGAGTTTCTCCCCGCGATCTTCCCTCATCGCCGCAGCAGCTGGAGAGGAAAATCGCGCACGCTGGGTCCTAAAGCCGGCCTCTTTCCCACAGGTGACCAGGCTCCGTAGCCGCGTGCACTGGTTACGAGCTACGCTCCTCTGGCTTCCTCCGGGGTCCTGTCTGGTTAGAGCTCCTGCAGACAGCTAAACAAACTTGGCTACAAGGTTGGAAACAATTTATGGGTTGACTAATTTCTAAGATTTTCACATGCGGCCATTTATATATATATATATATATTTAAAAAAACTCTGATAAAAGGCTTTCAAATGTGACCCCTTTGTTCGTTTTTTTCATACAATTCTGAACTTCAAATAACCATGTAAGGAACTGCACTGTGGTTCCAGATGCGATAGATTATAGACTGGGCCAGTAGGGCCCCAGACTGCCAGGGGCCTCCAAATAAGCAAGATAAAACTGATAGAGAAGTGAAATAAATTAAGAAATCTGAAACAGAATACTTTATTGCAGCTTTAATGTTGTCGTGGTACCTTGTTGCAATGTTTTATATACATTATGTGTTCATATTGTAGGCTAATTGCAGCTTTATTTCTCTTATTTACAGTGTAATTTCTCATTATTTGGACATTACATCTCACATCTGCAACAAGAGGGAGCTTACAAAGAAATTTGTTTTAAATACCTGCTACGTTAAATAGGTTCTTGTATTGATACAAACAACAGCAGCAATTAAATAGTGCAGTTATTTATTTATAACTAACAATGGCATAGACTTAATTTCCAGGGGGGTAAAAGCAATTAGTGACTAATCGTCATTTTTTTTTGTGCGTGCATTTGAGACTGCACTATCTTAGCTTTTTGGCTATGCTGTAAAATCAGGGTCTTAAAGCGAGTGAAACCAAGCAGAAAACTTTGCACATTACACGGGCCTGTGGTAGCAGGGTAATTGCTTATCTTTCAGAAACTGAGAGGTGTTAAAGAATTCAAACACTAGGGGTGTAAATGAAAGAAATTGCCATGATTCAGTGACTGTCTTTTGCAGTTCTTTACTCTGGTCCTTTTAATCTTTATGCAGAACCCCCAATGCCTAATTACCTTACATACAATATTTTGTTTTTTATAATAACTTGACAAAAAAAGGTCAAACCTTTGTCAAACTCTTCAAACATAAACTCTTATTTGACATAAAGCAGCCAAAATAACAGAAGTCTAAGCTTTCACAAGAATGCTTATGGTAAAACGAGAAACAGTGATGTGATTTTTAATTCAAAAGTGCATCAAGCTTTATGCATCCATTTTGCCCAAAGCAATGTAATGAAGAGAATATATTGAGCTGTTTGCATATTAACCCCACAGTGTCATTGAAAAATTCTTCTGAAAATATCTGAGGTTTGATGTCAACTGATGCTTTCATTTATACTGGTTAATCCTGAGATAGATAGATAGATAGATAGATAGATAGATCAGCAACCACAGGCCTAACAAAGTGTGTTTTATTTATTTAATTTCACATAGTGCCCTTTAAATCTAATTTATGGTTATTTAAATGGGTGGATTGAGCGTTTTGTACGTTACAAATAAAAATATTATTAAGTAAGATAAGAAACATTTACAATTTAATGCAATTTATACAACAAAGTTGTCTTCTACTTTGGTCAGACTTAGGATGACTTTGGTTCCCACAGAACGCATGGCGCTCTGACCCCTCGCTGAAGGTCTGAACTGAATTGCACAAGCAAGTAACCAACGATAGCAAGTGACCAAGTGTGAAATGATAAGTAAACAGAGCCAACCTCAACAACACGTCCAAACAAAGACTCTTATGTTCTGTTAAATTCGAGGCGGTGGCTTAATTCATTAGCGGTAATGAGACCGGCCAATTTGGTAATGTCGAGTACACGAAACAAGCGGTTCCATAGTGTAGTGGTTATCACGTCTGCTTTACACGCAGAAGGTCCTGGGTTCGAGCCCCAGTGGAACCAAGCGTTTTTCGTGTCACAGTTGTAGAGATTTGGTACATTCAACGACTCGTGGCACCTGAAGGATCGTAGCGTTTCCTTGTGAACTGGTTTCAATTGACCATGTACGCGTTTTGTCTATGACGCTAATTCTACGCAGATAGCTATATGAAAAAGGAACTCTGCGTGCTAAAAATAAATCATATTTGTATAATTTGGTAGAAAAATGAGGCAAATTGCAACGTCATTAGCTAAACTGTAAATAAAATCATTTGGTTAATGACGGTGACAAGCAACATGCTAGTGTGAAGTCAAAAATAGTGTTTGTGCGACCCCTGCTGTTAATGCGGACCCAGCATCACGCATTTCTGCTTGACTGCTGTTCCAACAAATTCAGTCTCCAATTAAAGTAGACTTTAGCAGACTTCCTCATAAAATAAGTACTTATCGGTTACATGGTGCTGCAATGCTTTCCCTGGTTATCAAGATCAGTTTGATAACCAGGGAAAGCACAAACTAGGCTATACATTAAATGCACTGTAACATTGTTTGGATAAAAGTATCCAAAACTTTCAACAGAGCAGAGACAAAACGTTTTTAACTACTAATATGTACTTTACAGTACTATTATGTACCTTTAATGTACTAATATGCACTATTTAGGGGTAAATAAGGTACAAATGAGTAAAAGTATAAGTAGAATAAGTAAAAGCAAAAAAATGGCTGCCCACTGCTCCGGGTGTGTGTTCACGGTGTGTGTGTTTGTTCACTGCTGTGTGTGTGCACTTTGGATGGGATAAATGCAGAGCACTAATTCCGAGTATGGGTCACCATATTTGGCCACATGTTATATCACTTTTCACTTTTTCACACAAATATGTACCTTTTATCTTTTAGATTCCCAGTAACACCTCTAAAATATGTTATCAGCTGAAGATCTCTATAAAATTATAACTGGCGCTGAAAAAAAAAAGAAAATTCAATGGTGGTGTATCAAGAGCTCTTTTATGCACATTCTCTTACATTTAATAAATTTCTCAATACAATTTCCTTTGACCAATTTTAGTAATGGCATAACATGAACATGAAACTGATATTCAATATTTTTAGAACCGAAATTGGGTTTGTTCATATGACATCCTAGTATGCTAGAATGTGCATTCATTTATAGGCTAAATATGAAGCTTTCTATATGTACCATGACAGTTTCCACACAAATCAAATGGCAACTAACAAAAACATTTCTGTCAATTGTTGTGATAAATAAGTATTATTAATTACTAATAATTTTAATAAATTAAGTATTAATAAGTATAAATAATATTCTGTATATGTTTAGTTCCAGACCTCTTTTATCCCAATAAAATAACCTAGAACACTATTTAAAATAATCTATATCACTTTTGGAAAGATGTTGCTCTAATCCACATTTGTAAGCATTACTGTGATGTTGTGATAAATTTGTTTATAGTATCAAATTTCCACTCTCCATAATGATGAGCAAAATAATTGCTGAACAATGAAGAATTTTCTGCTTTTCATTTGTGGTTTATAGACAAGAAAGGGGATGAAATTGTCCTAACTAAACAGATTGACAGAAAACTGATAGTTATAGCTTATCATGTCTTTGCAATTTCTTGTTTTCATATCAGGACTGGAGCTGTCCAAGGTTCTGAAGGAACATATTACATGATTTACAGTGCTAGTAAATAACAAACAAAACAATTAACATGTTCTTGATGAATATATCTGTAATAAGATAAAATATCTTAACAAAAAAAATATATTGGTCCTGCTGTACTAGTACTAAGTAAACTGACAAAACAAAAGACTGACAAGACAGTATGATGTTACTCAGATCAATTTACAGTATATTGCAAGAACAAGTCAAAATCCATGTGGTCGCAACACTAAATGCATGTAGTGAGATTCTTTTTTTTTTTTTTTTTCACAAACAATACTTTATAAAAGAAAGTTCTTAATCAGTGTCAGATAGACTCTATACTGCAGTAACCGGTGATGCCAAAACTCATTAGATGTTTGCAAGGAAAAGTTCACACATAAAATAATAAATGGAAATTTTGTTCCAAACCCATTTTCCACATTACTTTTGTGAAACAAAATACAAGATTTGTTTTTTGAGAAATGCTCATGCTGTTATTTCAATATAGTGAAAGTGAATAGGGACCAGAGGCTGTTAGACTGCAAGAAGGGCACAGAAGTACCATGAAAGTATTATAAAAAAAGTCTGACTCAAGTCTTCTGAAGTCATACAATAGCTTTGAACAATGGCTTTGAATTGAAAATCTGTGTGTTTTGTATACTGTACAATAAAAGAAGACCATTGAGGATTCATAAAACATTTGGATAGGTAAATTATTTTTATTTTTGAGTGATGTATTCCTTTTAAATTATTTAAAATAATATGTTAAAATAATTTAATCTAAAGCAGCTAAAAAAAGACACAAATCAAGATATAGTGCAACATGTGAAAAATATTTCTTAATCTGCATGGAGAAAAAATCCAGAACTTTACTTAAAGTACGTTTTAATTTGTAATTATAATTAATATTTCAATTTGTATTTTATTTGTATAGAGATTTTGTAATACATGCTGTTCTAAAGAAGCTTTACAGACAACAGAAAAGAAAACAAAAGGAAACGAAAAGAAAAATAGTGCCACGCAGCCCTCTAGTGAGCGAGCTAAGGGCGACAGGGTTGAGAAACATTTCTCTGAGATATTTAGGTTGATGTTTAGGTCGGGCCCCCTACTGAGCTCCCACTGTGAACATTTTTTAATTTGTTGTCAAAACAATTGTCAGTGGATATAAAACATTTGTACTGCCACATTGAGTAGTGATTCTCACTCTTCAGAGATATTTACTTTTGTTTTCTTTAAAAGTTCTTGGTTATGAAGGGCGTTTACAGCAATTCTGTGTCCGGAGAACATGTGGCATCAAGAAAACTGCTCTATTTGCTTTCATTCCTTAAAAATGTAACATTGCATTAACATGGTAACATAAAATTTCGTTTTACACCACTGACGTATTAAATAGAACATTCAGGACCTGCATATAGTGGGAAAATGTAGTATATTTCTTGACTTCACATATTATTCTAAGGAAGAAGAAAAATTGTGGATTATTGAATTAATATTAATCTTGGCTAAAGGCCAACCAGGCAGTACATTGAAAATATGATATATTATATTAATAAAAAAATATTGTGAGCTTAGTATTTTATTTGAATTATTTATATGCCTAATCATATTATTATTTTATTAATTATATTAGTATTATATTGCATTTTTATTTTTATTCACTATGCATTTTTAATTCTCCTTTTTTGGGTTTCTTTTCTCTTGTACGTTGTTTATGATGCTATATAATCTTGTTGTGCACTGAATAATGATAAAATATTTCTGACAGCGAGATACTTTAGCAGTTTAAATGCTGGATAAAGGGCGTCTTCGGACTCTTATTTTGAAATATCAACGCACCGGTCGTGTAGCGCCATCTTTATTTTTACTACACGGACTCTGGCTTCTCATCGGTCTATGTTGGTCATTTATCGTGTTAGCTGTAATTTTATCATTGAATATATGGCGAATTCAGCAGTTGCTGCGGCAGCTGCAGCTGCCAGAGACCCGGCCGTGGACCGCTCGTTACGCTCAGTTTTCGGTATGTATGAAGAGATTAGGTTAGTTTGTTTCTTACATCTAACGTTACTATTCACAAGTTTCAATAGCTGCTAAGCTAAACCTCACTCACCTACAGTTAGTGACAACTAAAACTCTGGAATAAGATTATGTAACACCTTATTTTACAGTATATATTTGCTAGACTTATAAATTATTATTAGAAATCGTATTATTTGCAAATTTTACATACATGCTCACGTTTACACAATCAATAGGTGAAAAACTACTGCAGATATGGATGGACTGATGCAGTGGTGTAAGTGGTAAAAAGTAGCATATCACCAATAAAACAACGTGTTGAGCTTCAAAACAGATGCTGCTACAGTAAACCAGTTTGCACCATGGTTCTATATTTGCCTTATTGTTTGTATTTTGGTAATAGTGGGAAACATCCCATATGAGGCCACAGAGGAGCAGCTGAAAGACATCTTCTCAGAGGTTGGACTTGTCGTCAGTTTTAGGTATGCACAATAATGCTTGAAACAGCATGCTTTGGTCACTTTAGAGGAAACCTAGTGCTTATCAAAAAAAACCAAAAAAAAAAACCACTTCTTGCAGGTTGGTGTATGACAGAGAAACAGGTAAGCCAAAGGGATATGGCTTTTGTGAGTACCAGGATCAGGAGACGGCGCTCAGTGCCATGCGCAACCTGAATGGCAGAGAGTTTAGTGGCAGGGCCCTCCGCGTCGATAACGCTGCTAGTGAGAAAAATAAAGAGGAGCTCAAAAGTAAGTTTGCGTTTTAAAGTGTAATATTCTATTAAATATTACAAGGCAGTTTGAGTTTTTGATTTTTAAATCTTTCGTACTAGAAATGGCCATTTTGTTTGACCTGCATGCTTTTTTCCACAGGTTTGGGGACTGGAGCTCCAATTATTGAGTCCCCTTTTGGAGACGGCTGCACACCAGAAGAAGCCCCAGAGTCCATTAGCAGGGCAGTAGCCAGTCTGCCTCCCGAGCAGATGTTTGAGCTAATGAAACAGATGAAGGTGAGTATAGGAAAGTGGCCTGTTAAATTTAAGACTGAAGTTTCCGATCAAGAGGGTCTAAAATACATGTAGAAAGCAAGTTACTTAAAGGGGTCATATGATGTTGCTAAAAAGAACATTTGTGTATTTGGTGTAATGAAATGTGTTTATGCGGTTTAAGGTTAAAAAAACACATTATTTTCCACATACTGTACATTATTGTTTCTCCTCTATGCCCCGCCTTTCTGAAACGCGTCGATTTTTACAAAGCTCATCGGTCTGAAAAGCGAGGTGTGCTGTGATTGGCCAGCTATCCAGTGCATTATGATTGGCCGAATACCTCAACTTAACTTTTATAAAGAATATCTCTTTGGATTTGAGACTTTAGTCTTTGCAACTTTAGGGATCTTATCTATTCACGAACAGCTTGTAACACTCCAAAGAGAAAGGAAAAAAAACTTGAAATCGCATCATATGACCCCTTTAAAGGATTAGTTCACAAAAAACAAAAACAAAAATCATAATTTACCTACCCTCACCTTGTTTCAGATTCGTAAGGCTTTTGTTTATTTTTGAAATGCATATATTTTTTTAATGAAATTGGGAAAATTTCCTATTCCTCTATTGACAGTCCATTCATTCAAAACTTTAAAGTTGCAAAAAAGTTTGTAGAAGACAAACCTTTTGTATCTGTGTAGATTAAGGGTTATATGTGCATAAAACCTTAAATTACATATTTTCATTAAAAAAAGCGATGTTTTTAATTCAGAAGACGGATCTAACTGCTTAGATTCAAATGGATTAATTTGATGTTTTTATTAACTTTTAAAAGTTGTGGACTTTCAATGGAGCCACAGAAATCTCTCTGATTTTGGTAAAAATATCTTTATTTAGAAGATAAACAAAAGTAATACAGATGTGAAATGACATGAGGGAGAGTAAATGATGACATAATTTCTATTTTTGGGCAGTTTATTCCTTTAACTGCTAGTAATCTTATTGTTTCCAATAATTCGATTTGAAAAAAGTCAGTTCGGTACATACTTTGATATTTAAATCATTGTTTGGTATGTTAAGACAGAGAAAAATAAAAAAATACCTTTTTTTCTTCCTTTTTTTTTAAACAGTGGTTTACTGAACAAACTTTGGCTCCGTCTTAAAATAAAAAAAAAAGTCTGTCATTACTGCTGCCAACCAGCTGCTGCAACACTCGTACAGCAGTTCATAGTGCTGTTGCAAATGGGGGAAGAATTTTGAAGTGCTTCCACTTTCGGATGCAAAATATTTTTGCAAAAAGTATCATTAATTGTTTATTTGAAGCCTTACGGATCTTAAAAATGTGGTTGTTCGATTTATCGTCCTGTTCTTGTTTGTTCAGCTATGTGTGCAGAACAGTCCCCAGGAGGCCAGGAACATGCTCCTGCAGAACCCTCAGCTCGCTTATGCCCTACTGCAGGCTCAGGTGGTCATGAGGATTGTGGACCCTGAAATCGCTCTGGTAAGATCATGAAATGCCTCTGTAGCAACGCACTATAGAGAAATGGAAAGTGTCTTAGTACAGGAATGGAAAAGACTGAGAACATCCTATTAACCTCCTTAAACATTCTTGCAAATAACAGGGATTGTGACAGTAGTTTTTATCTGTTTTTGAATGTGTGGCATTTTAAGCCATATAAAGATCAAGAGAAAAATCATCTGTTATTCTCATAGAAAATGCTCCACCGTCCAGCTGTGGTTCAGCCCATAAACCCAAGTCCTCAGCCTGGAGCGGTACCAGTACCTAATCAGCCCCTCCCTCAGCCCAATGTGCCTGTCTCTCAGCCTCAGCCAATGGTCAGTATTACAGCTTTTATCCTTTCCTGAACACTTGTATCATGAGATGCATTAAATAGTAGTACTTGTTTGTTTTAATACACAACTGTTTTTGAAAGAAGTCTAGTATTCTCACCAAGCCTGCATTTATTTGATCAAAAATACAGTTAAACAGTAATGTTGTGAAATATTATTACAATTTAGAAACTTTTTCTGTTTTAATATTTTTATTCATGTGAATTTTCAGCATCATTATTCCATTCTTCAGTGTCACACGATCATTCATTCTGTATTCTCACCAAGCATGCATTTATTTGATCAAAAATACAGTAAAACAGTAATGTTGTGAAATATTATTACAATTTAGAAACTTTTTTCTGTTTTAATATTTTTATTCATGTGAATTTTCAGCATCATTATTCCATTCTTCAGTGTCACACGATCCATCATTCATTCTAATATGCTGATTTGCTGCTCAAGAAACATTTCTTATTATTATCAATGTTGAAAACAGTTGTGCTGCTGCTTAATATTTTTGGGGAAACCATTTTTTATTTTCGTGATTCTTTGATTAAAAAGAGCATTTATTTCACACGTGAAATGGAAATCCTTTTTACGTTATAAACATTTGTACTATCTTTTTTGATCAATTCAATGCATCATTACTAAAGAAGTATTAATTTCTTTAAAAAAATATTATTGACCTCAAGCGTTTGATTGGTAGGGTGTTTTAGTCTTTTTGTGCTTTAATAACATTCGCAATCTTTCACAGATTGTGTCTTGTGTCTGGGGTTCATGAGTTGGGTTCATGGACAGTCGAGCCGTTCCTCCTCATTCATGGTGCTAACGAATAATCTTCTGTTGATCTTCTGACTCACAGCCAGGTATGCATGTGAACGGAGCCCCTCAGATGATGCAGCCTCCACAGATGGGAGGTGGAGTACCCGGACCAATGCCAGGACAGGGACCTATGGGACCAGCTGGTAAGCTTGGTTGTCCTAGGATTACTTTGGTGCTTATGTATGCGTGTGCATAGTTATAGCGGTTTACCTTTGGTCTCTCCTTTTACAGGTGGGATGCAACCTCAGATAGGGATCCCTCCAGGAGGCCCTGTGCCGATGGATAGAGGACCAGGTATTCATTTTAGGCATTCAGAATTATTTTTGTATGATTATACACTTGATATTGCTGTGACTGTTGTTTGTATTTTATCATATACATTTGTTACCATTACAAGCATTTGTTTTTTCAACAAATTAAGTATTTGCTCAGTGTTTAGAAGTAGTATTGTTGTTTTATACAATTTAGGACATTCACAGTCATTGTGAGAAAATTATGATATCACTACATGATTTATGTCCGCAAGTGAGCAGTATTGGGCAGCAAGTCTGCTGCACTTACAGGCTTTTATGTAGTGATTTCATTTTCATTCACATCTCTTCAAGGTGCTTTTTTTTGCATTTTCTCAAACATTTGGTTTGGTCAGTGTTGTTGTGCCAAGATACTCAACCATAAACATTTAGATGGCATATAATTATATATAAACTATAAAATTTTTTACTCATTTTTGTGTGTGTGCACTACTGATAAAAAGTTTGTTGGTCAGTAACATTTTTAAAAATATATTTAAACTTTATATTAAACACCTTTAGCAAGGATGCATTAAATGAATCAAAAGTGACAGTAAAAGAATCTTGAAAAAAAATAAAAATAAAATATATATATATATATTAGGGATGTCAATTTTCGATCATTTCCGTGATCGATCGTCATTTAAATTAACGATCAATTAATCGATTGACAGCACTAATATATATATATATATATATATATTCACTTTTCCGCAAAACTGTTAATTTCGTTGACGAATGATTTTCGTCAACAACATTTTTTTTCACCGACGACAATGAGACGATAACGAACTAAAACTTTCTTTGAATGACAAAAACTATGACGTAAATCTATTGACATTTTCGTCAACGAATAAAAACGAGACAAATGTTAGGGAGGGACGATTTGGGAAGAGATTCATTCAGAACGAATCTGCTGCGTGGTTCGGAGGTTAGATGCGTACATATGAACCGGCGGGACATAAGCTAACATACACTTGCTGCACGTCGCATAAAACATTAAAAAATTTCAATATGTGGGAGTAAGAGAAGAGCAGACATATAGATAAATCTGACGACGCAAGGGAGAACTCAATTCGGTCCGGATTTCTGAGCGCACACACTGAAGCATACACGCACAGAAAGCGCGTCTCACAGCGCGCGAGTACTCTTTCGCGTCGCTTGAATGGAGAATTACACACAAAATGATGTCGAATTGTCAATTTTGATGAGTATTCACATAAACACAGTTGATTACGTCGTTTAAGTGAAGGTAAACAGTATGGAGAACGTGTATCAGTACATTGCATCCATTGCAGCTGTGCATTCGGTTTTAAACGGATAGCAGCCTAATTTAGTTGCTATTGTCCGAGTCATTGATGTTAATCAAGCAACAAAAGAAAGACAGAAAATCACGCACTGCTCTTGACTGAAAAACTTTAGTAGTCCTAAAAATTTATCTAAATTTATTTATAGAAATAAATATGTCTGCTTGAAAGAATGTGGTTTTATTTATTTTAAAAATAAAGGCATGTTGTGTGTCACCGCAGTTAAATCGGTGTCTATCATGATCAAACCTTAATATCAAACCTATGTAATGAGTTTGGAAATTTTAGAGAAATGCTTAATAAATGCACTTTAACTAAACCCATTAGATTTGAGCCGACTAAATTTACTGTAGATTAGACTAAAATCTCATGACATTTAGTCGACTAAAACTAGACTAAAACTAAAAACAATTCAGATGACTAAAATATGACTAAAACTAAATGGCATTTTAGTCAAAAGACTATGACTAAAACTAAATCCAAATTTGCTGTCAAAATTAACACTGCCACAAAACTATTACGTAGCACTGTTTTCTACTGTGGTAATAATAAGAACTATTAGTTGAGCACCAAGTCAGCATATTTTAATTATATTTGAAGAATCGTGTGATGCTGTAGTCTGGAATAATGGCTGCTGAAAGTTCACAGGAAAAAATTACATTGTCATTTTTTTATTGTAAAAGTTCACAATATTACTTTTTACTGTAATTTTCATCAAATAGATTTGAGCTTTGGTGTGCATAAGAGACTTTTTCAAAAACGTTACAAAATCTTGCCGACTCCAAACTTTTATATATAGTTTTATATATTGGTATATTGCATTATATAGGACACTTTGATTCCTAGATATTTGCATCTGCATTAGCCAATTAAAAACCTATATTGACCACTACTCTAACCCATGTCCATTAACATCAGTACAAGCATCCCTGGGTAATATCAGTAAGTGCTACCATGCGCTGTCTCAGTTCTCTCTCCTGTTCTTTTCACTTAATGCTGACCCAGGAAACCTTCTGGACTCTCCTGTGGGAGCAGCTGGGCAGGCTGCTATCGAGCGGCCTCAAGGTATCATGGGTATAACGCTGGTCTGCTCAGAACAGGCCTGTCAATAGTCTCACCTTCTCATTGTTTTACCCGTACATGCACCTTTTGTAGTGTACTAATCTCTTCCTACCCTTAAGCATCACTCTTGAGTCATTTGACAGCAGTAAATGGAACGTCCATTCGCGTCAAAGAGAGTGTGCAAAATTCCACATAGATGTTTAGAGAGAAAAGTGAAACTGTTCAAACAATTGACCCCAAAAACATTTTAAAAGGCACAGTTGACAGCACTAATCACTGATTATCACATGGTCATGAATAGTGTTGGAACATAGGTGTGTTCTGCTGTATTATCGCTGAAACAAAAGTGCTTGAGGAGTAAAGACAACACATTGTAAACAGTTTTAACCTTTTATTGTAACATTTCCAAAACCTGAACAATGAAGTCTTGTTTCCTAATGAAATGTGCCAATGCAGCAGAATAGAGCTGAGTATCGATGAGTTTCACTTTGTAAAGATGTTGAAATCCTCTTTGTTATCAATGTCACTGTGACAGGTGAAAAAATATCCTTTTGTTCGTGAAGTGGAACCTTTTTGTCTAATTTCCTTGACGCTTCAGGAATTGTCTTGGTGTATCATAACGGTGTCATACCTGCGAAACATGTGCTTGACAATACAACCTTATTATTCATGTTCTTTGATTGAATAAAAGGACATGTCCAAGTTTTGAAATGTTTGTGTAATGCGCTTTGACACTAGTTTCTTTCATCATTTTGATTCTATAGCCAATTATTTTTTTGAGTCTTGACAAAGTGTGCACATTTTTCAAAATCAGTTTTCATGTAAATGTTCTTTCTTTTCGCAGTGCCGATGGTAGACTCACGTGCCCCAATGCGAGGGGCCCCTCAAGGCCCTCCAGGGATCCCACCCAGAGGCTTGCTTGGCGATGGTCCGAATGACCCGCGAGGTGGATCATTGGTCAATGTTACTGGAGAAATGGTGGAGCCAGGGTAATGTATACTAACTTTGTTGCAGTGACATTTAGATCAGGGGTTTATCCGCCATCTCTATCTTTCTGTCGCTCGGCTCGGCTAATGTCCGTCCCATGCACTGAACGCGCTCTCCTCCACATCACGAGTAGACACGCCCCTTATTGCTGATTGGCTACAAGTTTGTTTTGCGATTTGGCCCGAATCAGTTTTCTAAAGTGTTTTTGAAAAATCACTTACTCTGCCTTTAATGCAATTGTGATTAACCCTATAAAGAAGTCAAAATGTCTGTAGAAACTTTAGACAAAATGGGCCTCATTTATCAATCTAACGTAGAAACGTACGCAGATCCGTGCGCACAAATTAACTTACGACAGAGTTCACGTGTGATTCATGAAACATTCGTATGCCGCCAGTCT
>NW_015630348.1:3621762-3624005 GCF_001515625.1 Sinocyclocheilus rhinocerous | reverse complement strand
TATATAATAAAAAGCCTATAATAAATCAGTACACTAGATGAGGTAAAATACACCATGGGCCTCATTTATCAATCTAACGTAGAAACGTACGCAGATCCGTGCGCACAAATTAACTTACGACAGAGTTCACGTGTGATTCATGAAACATTCGTATGCCGCCAGTCTCATCGTACGAATGATCGCATGTTGATAAAGGGGGCAGCAAAAAAAAACCGTCATTTGAATATCACGCCCCTAAAAACACCCCGGTTTAGAAGCCTCGCCCCTAGAGTTTACAACATGGAGAAACGAAACCCGGCCAAAAAGAGGAAGTAATCTCGTGAAAGAGAAATTCGGTATTCAGAACAAAACAAGAATTAAAAATAAGTAGTTATAAAATGATATATTAAACTATAAAGTAAAACACAAATTAGGCTATTGGCATTCATTATAAACAGCATACAAGCAAAACTGAAACGGCATTGTATACCACAAGAATCACGCAATTCTGAGAAAAAAAGTCAGAATTGTGAGATAAAAAGTCGCAATTAACTCTTATTTATTATTCAGTGGCAGAAACGGGCTTCCATAAATATCCATATAAAATCCTTCACGTGCGCAAAAATGTTTGTTCGGGCGCTGCACGCTTATTTTACTGCAGACCTTTTAAAATAAACAGTGCAACTTTTATGTAATGCATTAAGAGTGTCACAAAAACAAACGTAGCCTATACTTGTTGCACATTTTTTTTCCCTTTTGTTAATTATATTATAGCCTATTATATATTTTGTGTGGTCCTATTTACTTTATTCCTTTTATAGACTTAATTTCTGTTTTTCTCCGCACTGCAAGTGCATGATGCAACGATTGAATCCTCATGGTCTGTTGTTTATGCTGCTATTTGCGCATATAAAGCTAAAGCCCTGTATAAAAAAAAAGAAACAAATAAAAAATAAAAAAAAAACATTCTAATCTTACTGGTTAACGTTCGACTAATGAGCTTCGTTTGATCGTCAGGAAAATAAAAATGAACAAATGCTGTCATTCTACAAATCTCCACTGTAATTATATGCTGCGCGCAAGTTCAGGTAACTCAAAAACTTGCGTACACGAGCTGAGACCAGACGTAAGATTTGATCGTAGCCACCACTCACGTCCATATTGATAAATTCCAAGTTTTGTGTTGAAACGACCGTATGCCCAATTTTCTGTCGTACGTTCGTTTCGTAAATGAGGCCCAATATGTCTACATTTTTTACTGTTGAAAAGATTTTTTTTTTTAAATGGTCGGGTAATTTCTTTAAAATGTTTTTGAAAGTAGTCTCGTCACAAAGGCTGCATCAAAGATACAGTGAAACTCTAATATTGGGAAATAGTACAATATAAAATAAATGTTCTATTATAGTTAATTGTATACAATTCTTTTATATAAAAAATAATTATATTTTAATATATTTTCAAATGTAATTTATTCCTGTGAAGGCAACGCTGTATTTTCAGCAGCCATTACTCCAGTCTTCATTGTCACATAATCCTTCATAAATCATTCTAATATGATGATTTAGTGCTCAAGAAACATTTATTATTATTCTCAATGTTGAAAATAGTTGTTCTGCTTAAATATTTTTGAGGAAATTGTGATGCATATTATTTTTAGGATTATTTGATGAACAAATTGTACAGTATTTATTTGAAATAGAAATCTTTTGTAACATTATATATGTTTTACTGTCAATTTTGATCAATTTGTTTCATCCTTGCTGAATGAAAGTGTCACATAATCCTTCATAAATCATTCTAATATGATGATTTAGTGCTCAAGAAACATTTATTATTATTCTCAATGTTGAAAATAGTTGAAAATAAAAAATTCCAACCTTTTGAACTGTATTGTACATCACCATTGATATTGATCACCATTGATTTGTTTCTTTTTTTAGTTCATAACAAAAACTTTTTTTTTCTTGTTGTTGTTAACTTACAGGCATGGTTACATCGGAGGCCCTCCACAACATCAGGGGCCACCCATGCATATGGCGCCCCCAGACATGCGTGGCCCTCATGACATGAGAGGAGGGCCCATGATGGGAGAACCTAGAGGTCCTATGATGGAGCAGCGTGGTCCACCCATGGAGGCAAGAGGTAGTTAAAGATGTGGTTTCACTTTATTTGTTGATTTGGTTTGATATCTGTATGGACCCTTTTCACAGACTGTGATGATGCGTTTCAGTGTCAATTGAATCAAATCCTGCAACACTTTTTTT
>NW_015630348.1:3607757-3621242 GCF_001515625.1 Sinocyclocheilus rhinocerous | reverse complement strand
ATTTTTGTATGGGCCCTTTTCACAGGCTGTGATGATGCGTTTCAGTGTCAATTGAATCAAGTCCTGCAACACTTTTTTTTTTTTTTTCTATTTTCATTTTTCAAAAAGTAGCCTCCAATTCACCGCAATAGAAGTTTACGCAACTACAATGACATCTGAGAAACCCGGAATTGTGAAAAGGGTCCAATACTGGTTTTACTCCTTTCTGAAGTAACACTCTGTTTGAAGGATTCTTTTACGGATAAGATTTTTAAAAAATTCTTCCTCAAGGTCGTGATCCAAGAGCTGTTGATGCTCGGGGTCCGATATCTGGCCAGAGGGTGCCTGTGGCTGGTGGAATGCAGGGTCCTCCCCCACACGGCATGGGACAAAGTGCACCTCCAGCAGCGAGACCAGTAAGATTTCCAGACTCCTGTCATTTTGCCTTTTTGGCTTTTCAAACCTTTTAATAACCCCCAAATCTGATCATCCCATTGTAAAGGGAACCCGTTTCTGAAATATAAATATAAAGGCAACTATCTATTTTCAAGTCAACAGAACCTATGTTTGAAAAATACTAAATTTGAAAGCAAGTTTGGCGATTTTAAATTATTAGCTTTTTTATTTATTTTGTCTTTAGTGCACTATTATAATATTAGAGAACATTTTCTATTCAATTCAGATTTATTTGTATGGGACTTTTGACATATTGTTCTGAAGCAGCTTTACAGAAAATGTTTTACAAATGATAAAGATAAAGACTTTGGCGATTTAAGAAAAAGAAAAGAAATACAACTTTTAGCTGCCACTAATAAGCTGATTTGCTGCTCAAGAAGCATTTATTACAATCATTATTAGGGGAAAAAGTTGTGCTGCTTAAAATTTCTAAAAAAATTTTAGAATTCTTTGATTCATTTTTATTAATGTATTTTAATTATTTTGATCATTTCTTTTGTAACTGTGTCAATGTCTTTGTTACTTTCGATCAATTTATTTTGTCTGCTGAATAAAAGTATACTTTTGAACAGTTTCGTCTGAAAAGAACGAGTAATAAATACAACTTTTTTCCCAAACTATATGCATATTTGTTCATATTTCAGTAAAAACAAATGTCATTCTTTTTTTTTCTCTCTCAATTTTCCACGGACCCCCTCTTGCAGCCACGTTTAAACAGCCCTATGTCAGAGAACACTATGTAGCTTGCAGTATCTAATTTAAATGTCTGCATCTTTTAATCCCATTTGTCTTTTAACAGGGTCCTACATCAGATGCGTCATCACAAGACCACGAGAAAGTGAGTGTCTTTTTTTCCCTACACACTTTTGGATGACAGGGTCATCCTTATGTTTTCACTGAAACTAAAACTTCCAATGACCGCTATTTATCATTACATTACATCTCTAAAAGTTTGCTAAAAAGTTATTGTAACTATATATATTGTTAAAGGACATTTCAGATCTGCATCGCTGCATTCTGTGTTTCAGTGACCAGATTTTCCAGAATTACTAGTTAACTTGTTGACATGTTGATATAAATGTTGACAGAGTTATCGAGCTTCACTTTGAATCTTTCATGATGCAACATTGCTTCTGTCTCATAGATAATAATCTATATGCTGTGTTTCCACATTCCCAGGCTGCCTTGATTATGCAGGTTCTGCAGCTGACCCCAGAACAGATCGCCATGCTGCCACCAGAACAGAGACAGAGTATCCTGATACTGAAGGAGCAGATTCAGAAGACAGCAGGCGCACCCTGAAGACTTAACATGTGACGTGAGTTCTTTTCTTTCTTTTGCATCCATCCTAAAACAGTCTATTATGATAATTACAGGCTCTGTGACAAAGCGGAACATGGGATTTCTTAAGTAACCGGGATTAATTTGGGTTAGTGCAAGTCTGAAAATCTGACTCTACAACTTTATTGCAGGAACATGCACATCCGATCAGACAACTATCCCCTGGCTGCTTTTGTATTGGTCTGCAGAACATCCACATCTTTAACTTTGTTGTTGTTGTTTTTGTTTTATAGTGGTATTTTCTTATTTCAAGTGAGATCAGTTTTATACGAATAGTAGAAGTTCACAATTTACTGCTCATGAAAAAAATAAACAACTGGGTTTTGAAATAAACAACTGGAAATTTTTTCAATGCAGAAATTAATTCCTGCCTTCATAATTTATTTATAAATACAGTTTAGAAAAGTCATGATATATAATGTACAGTATTAACAATTTATATCTAAAGTTGGTTTGATTGTTTAAAGGTTACAAAACCAGTGACTAACCATATGTGACATGTTAGATCAGATAATGTGTTTTAAAGATCTTTTCCTTTTTCACCTTTTACAAGGAGGTGAAACTTCTTGCCATGCTAATTTTAGAGCTGTGCACTTATTTACATAAGGAGGCACTTATAAAAACACAATACATTCTGGTGTATGTCTGATTTCCTTGATTCTTGGTGATTCATTTCTAACCAGGAACTTGGAAAGCCAAAAAAAAATACAATGAGCGGACTTTTGACGCAGACACGGAATTGGTCCCTTTCATCAATTTGTTCACTTTCCAGGAAGAAGGGTGTCATTTTTCTCATTGTCACAAGTAATGCAGAATCATTTAGATGGAACGATTTGAGAAATGGCAAATCATTATACTGCTGAAGTGCACAATCCCTAGTGCACAGATCTTTTAAGAGAATTAGGTTTCCTGTGAAAAATTTCCTCAGAAGTTCTCTTTGTTGAAGTAAAACTTGGTTTTCCGTGGATCCACGTCAGAGTATTTCACACATTTCTTCTCCAAGTCCTTCGCTAAGGCTTGTGGGCCACACAAGAAAGTTCCAACCACAGACCTGTGGATATTTAAAGTTTAGTGTTGGGCAAATTTTGAGTGTCAAATGTGGGAATCGATAACATGAAAAGTTTTTGAAACTTACGACGGGTTCTCTTGCCTAACTTGTTCAAATTCTTTATCCCAGTTCGGTCGGCCATAATGAGTCTTTTGTTTTAGACCGGTGATGATATCGGTATCTTTATCGAAATGCACCATTGCATGGTTTACCTGTAAATGCAAGATTAGATGTTCTGTGATTAATGCATTACTCATATTTCAGATTAGGTCAACCTGCTTTTCAGATCACAGTGGGCTTATTGCACGTACATGACTCTGGTCCCATCCGGTGAGGTAGAGTTTATATGTGAGGAAGTCCCTCATTCCTCGTTCCTCCGTTTCTTTCTCAAGGACCTGTAGGAGATCTGCAAACCACTCAAAGGCGTATGTCTCTCTACACAGCCAGTAGAAGTAAATCTAAACACAAAAGTCAGAAATTAATAAGAAACCGAGTTCCAAGGAATCCTGGATTTTATCTAGGACATGAAGGCAACCTTTGTAATATCACAGTAAAGTGGCCGTTTTTGGTTTTTACAACAAAAGTGATTGTGCTTGACCTTTGCACCTAACTTCCTTATTTTTGTCCAACATGATCTTACCCTATTTGTCCGTAGTTTGGGGTCTGAGTCTTTAAACTTGTACCAGATGGACTTCAGGATAGAGGCAAATGGGGTCACTCCAATTCCAGCACCCACCAACATGCTGACCTCATAATCAAATACATCCTCACTCGCAGTTCCAAAAGGGCCATCCACAGCCATCCTGAAGCAAAAGATACATATTTTCATGATATATTATCGCTTCTGTGTGTAATTTTCCATATTTTGAAATATATTTTCCATAAATTGAAATTAAGAACTGCAGCTTGAAGAACACATGAATATTTAATGACCTACACTTCAAAAAATAAAGGTTATTTATTGGCATCTATGGTTCCACTATGAACCTTTAAATTCCACAAAACCTTTCCATAGGACAAAAGACTCTTTATAGTGGAAAAGGTGATTTAATTAGATTAAAATGTTCCTTATACTAAGAAAAAAATGCAGCAATGCCATAAAAGAAACATTTTGGGTTCCCAAAGAACTTTTAAGTGAACAATTCGTTTTTAAAAGAATATTTTTTCTTGGTGTGAAGAACATTTTAATAATAAAGAGCCTTTTGTGGAATGGAAAGATTCCATAGATGTTAAAGGTTCTTTATGGAACCATAAATGCCAATGAAGAACCTGCATTTCACTGAAAGGTTCTTTGGAAACCCCAGTAGTTCTTCTATTAAACTACTCTGAAAACCTCCTTTTGGAACCTTTATTTTTAGAGAATAAGTAAAATGGCAAAAAGTACATACATAGGCCCTTGACCACCCTCTGGTAGGTTTTCGACCATCTTGATGAGCTTTTCAGTCCAGTCTCCGACTGAGCGGATATGTACACTAAAGAAGTCCTCTTCCGGGGCTGATGTCATGGTAAATGGATGCCACTCAAGCTGAGAGATGGCTGGACAATTGAGGAACACATACTGACCCACTTCCATCTTGAATCCAGGCTTCACCAGCTGTAGTTCCAACACCTTGGATGGGCGGATTACAATCTAAAATGCAAGAATGGAAACAGTTTGTCATTACAGAACAACTGTACTGGGGTTCAGATGAACAATATAGTCCATGAAGACTCACCTTCCTATAACTGACAGGCTGCATGTAGCGAATGAAACGAAGCAGCCGCTCACATAGATAAATTATCATTGGTCCAATTACCCACATCCATGTCTGCAACAGAGGATTCAGCCAATTGAAATCAGTAAGCACTCAAATAAATCTATCATAGGCTTGTGTAATGGTAAATGTGACAACTTTTACCTGAGGAAACCCTCCTGCAAACGGTGGAATTGGACATTCAGGAATTTTTCCCCAGTTCTCTGGCTGATCTTCGCAGAAGGAATTATTGTGAGGTGGATCGGTCACTTGCTGACTTCGCACAATGCGTCTGGACAGAAACCAAAAAGCATGTTTTCATTACTTTTAATAATCTACTACAAATCGGTTTTTTTAAATTGGGCTCACCCAGTTAATAGATCTTACCCTGCACCATGGAAAACTAAGCCAGCAAAGAAAATGATGAAAAGGTGATGCGTGTACCAAAAGACCTCAAAATAGCTTCTGCGAATGACTTCCATTGATGAAGTGATCATGAGGATGAGGGCAAGAGTTATGACGACTCCTGTGAGACCCGCAATAGTGGTGAATACGAAAAGCGTTGGAGTCTGGAGTACAAGGAATCAAGATTATAGCAGGCATAACATACCACATAAGCAATACAGTATGGAGCTCAACTGTAAACTACCATTCAAGATTTTTTTATGCTAGCCAAGGCAGCATTTGTTTAATCAAAAATTCTGTGAAATATTTCAATAAAAATGCTTTCTGTTTTAATATATTAGAAAAAGTAATTTATTCCTGTGATGCAAAGCTGAATTTACTCCAGTCTTCAGTGTCACAATCCTTCAGAAATCATTCTAATATGCTGATTTATTACAGTTGAAAATGCTTTTAACTGCTTAATATTTTTGTAGAAATACAATACTGTTTACAGGATTCTTTGAAGAATAGAAGGTTCAAAAGAACAGCATTTATCTGAAATACAAATCTTTTGTAACATTAATGTCTCTTTTGATCAATTTAATAAAACTTTGCAGAATGAAAGTATTAATTTAATGTAACAACACTCACTGATCCCAAACTTTGGAATGGTAGTGTATATAAAATCAAAATGATAGGAAAATGTGAAAACAAAAAAACATTAAAAGTTCAGTGACTCACTGTAGAATTGGAGCGAATGGGATTTAGGTAAGTGGTATTTAATTCACGGGAGTCATCAAGCATGGACAGATTACCAGCGAGAGGCCCATATCGACCTTGGAAACTGTTTGTGTACCACTCCACATTAAGCAAATGAGCGACAGTGTGAACCGCTGCATTAAAAAAAGGGTTCATATGGTCAAAATTAGTTATCACGTTGACAAAAAATATGTAAGAACACTTACAATTTACAACTATTCTAATTATTGTTTACTTGCAGATATATTCTATAACTCTGGGGTCAATCCAGTAATGTTTAGCAAATCATTAGTCAGACAATTTAAGTTCTGTATGATTTATATATTCATGCAGATGCCCTTAAGTACCTTCATGTTGAAGACTCTTGCTCTAACCCATTCTTTTTGAGCTTTTTCTATTAGAATTATGCTTTCTGGTTCTTACAAAATCAAAACTTGGTCAATGTTTATCCAGATTTGCCCAAGAAGAATAACAGTAACTGCAATGCTAGGGTTATCAGAGATAACATTCTTCGCCTACGGCTCAAACAGCGAATGAGTAAGTTTGCTTAAGTATCCTATTGCATCATGGCATGCAAGTGTGAATGTCCACAATAGCTATCGCACATGTGAGCCCTTTCCTGTAAAACGTACTGTATCATCAGGTGTAAGCCTAACCTACTTTGAAATGCTCAACAACTTCCTGTTAATTTTTCAAAAACATGTTTACCTGTCATAAGGGCAATCATGTAAGCAACCAACTTGTGGAAAGTCAGATTTTTGTCCAGCTGTTTCCTCATTGTTCGGCCACAGCACTGAAACATGGACAGGAGAGCAAATATATACAAAGGTTCACATATACTCTCTCAGACACAAAGGTGCAAGTGTGCAGCAACTCACTATGAAGGAGCCGCGGAGCAGAGACAGCAGGTTTCGACACACTGGCAACAGTATCAGCATGCAGTTGAAGTTAAGTACAGCAGCTGGAGCTCTGGCCCAAGGTAATGCAGACTGAAAGAAACAGTATTACATTCACTTTGACTACATTTACTCTGCTTATCTCTCTTTTTACTACATGAAAACTAACTCTGGATGTCATAAAATAAAACATCTCCTTTCCTTAGTGTCCTCTTTTGTCTTAGACAATGCTTTGCAAAATGCTTACATGTTTTTTATTCCATAACTTACCCCTAAAAGTTCACGAGTGTACTCAAATTGTGGTCCCTGATCATAGAATAAGTAGTAGTAGACAAACAGAAAGATGTTGATGCCCATCCACACCACCTACAAATAGAGACACATCAATATAAGATATAATAATATATATATAATGGACAAATATGACTTATTTTAACTCAAGTTTTATAGCGAACTGTATTAGCTAATTTGAATTAACGTAAATAGTCAGCAAAATAATGTCTCTTACCAAGATGAAGGCGCTGAGCCCGTGATTGATAATCCAGTTGCCCATCATCTCTCTCTAGCGCTGCGTAAATGAATGAACACTCCTCGTAGATGAGCGCTATATTTCTCACCTGTCCTGTTCGTGACCCGCCCTCTACTGGCATCATCGACCAGGAAATGGGCTGAAAATATGATTTTGTTGATATTGCATGTGTGAAGAAATTCCCGAGAGTAAGCTACCTTGATGAGTTTAATGAGGCCGTAAAAAAGCGCGTCTTTGTATGTTTGCCTGGAAACTATTCCATGAACGACATGGGCTTGGCCGTTTCGACAGTTATATAAATTGTCAACCAGTTATCCCAGTTTAAGTCAAATTGAGCCACTGAGCCATTAAGCTGTTTGACATTCATTTAAATTTAATGACAATTAAGCACACGCAAAAATAATTTTTTAAAAATAAAATAATTGAAAAATATGATTTTTATGTATCACATGTACGTATAAATAATATAGTAAATGAAGCGTTTTTTTGTTTTTTTTTGTTTGTTTGAGCACATTTTCCTTCCAAATTACTTGTACATACTTTTCATTACTCAGTGATTATTTTTATTAGGCTACTATAGCCAATGTATTATGATAAAAACCTCTTAATACAATGTTTTTAAAAAATATATATTTAAAGCAGCAAGAAAGGCCCTTATGTATAAATATTTGACTATTTTAATAATGTATTACAATGTGTATTGTAAAAAAATATATATTTACTCTAGATATGTAAATTATGTAGGCTACAGTTTTAACCTCCTGAGACCCGGAAAAAGATTAGGTCATTCATGTCATTACATTGTTTAGAGCATTAAAAAAAAGTGAAAAATTTGATTTCATTCATATGTTATGCTAAGTCTAATGTTTAAGTCTACATTTTTTTTTAAAGACATGAATGAACACGCATAGCCCTCTGTGGGATATCGTCATTTATAAATGACGCCAAGAAAATTGCATGTAAAATGCAATATTAATGTTCAACCAATAAAATGTTATATTAGTGATGTCAAATGACATCCCCTTCAACCAGTAAAATTAAAACGTATTAGCCATGTGCTTCACATGTTTGGCAACAAAGTAGTAAAGAAGGCATTAGCACATGTTAGGTCACATGCTCTCAAGGCTCCATATTGAGCTCATTTTAGACTAGAAAATACAAATAAATTCAAGTTATAAAAAAATATAATTGTGCATCAAAATGTGTTTTCTAAAGTTTTTTCAATTTTAATGCACTTTTATAAAAACAATAACTCAGAGACCAAAAAATCTGAGCGTCATGCACAACTGACAAAGTCCTATTATGGGATGCATATTTGGTGTAGCTGGTACTATTGACCAGCATTGGCAGGCAATATAACTTTATGCATGTGTTTTAGGTTCATTTTTGGAAGATGGAGAGACAAATCTGTACTTATTTCAGAAGGTATTGATGATAGTGATAGGAGTGCATCAGAAAAACAGGTTGTAGTAATAAAAGAAGTGGTTGAGGACCAAGGAGGATAGAAGCAATGAGGGTGAGGGCAGTGATGAAGAATAGGTTGCTATGGAAGTCAGGCATTTGGGTACATTATTGTATGCCAGTTTAAAAAATGTGATCCATAACCAGAGGTCAGGAAAGATGCCAATGTCTATTGGCATTACTATACTGACAGGCAGCAATGCTATAATGATGACTGCACAAGTCAGCATCTACTTACGTGTGGGTTGTGTGGGGTACACTGAAAAAGAAGAGTCTTGTTGACTTTCACTCGTGTTAAGATAATTCCAAGATGAAACACAATGTTAAAGTTGTTTTAATGCTTTTGAATCACTAAGACATGGTTTTCAGGCAGTGAAATTGCATCCGAATTTGTGTCAAGTTTTAGACATTTTCATGCGTGAGTTCCAAATCAAATATAGAAGCACAAGAAGAAAAAAAAAGAATGTTCATAAATATTTTTAATGTTTTTTGAAACAGTAAGACCTTTTCACTTCTTTTCAGACAGTGAACAAGCATTTGATTGTGTGTGAAGTTTCAGACAATTTGCCAAAAATAATTTACCCTAATGGGAAAAAGTCAGTTATAAATGATGTTTCAGGATTTTTTTTATACCAAACTTTGAATAAAGATGATTCTCAACTATGTTATAACAGAATGATTTGATATACCATTTTTCTTTATGCTAAATGTGTGTAAAATGGCCATAAAAGGGTTTTCCCATTATATACAATGTATCTGTAAACTGTATCTAATTTGCATATTGATGTGTTTTTGACAACATGTAACACATCTTCGATCAAATAAAATCTATCAATTTATGTAATTTTTTTGTGATTTTTGGTGTTTTTTGAATTTATTTACCTCTAAAAGTACCATATTTTTATGTAAAATCTGCGTATTTTTATGTTATATTTAATATTTATTTTACTTCAGTAAAAAAAATAAAATAATAATAATTCCGGTAAGTTCAGACAGCCAAAACCTAAAAATTTGGTGACTTTGGTGACATCTGGTGGCTTATGGTGGTATAAAAATATAAAAAATATCAATAGCCACTAGTTAGCAGTACTGTAGTTTTCAATGGCTTTTTTTGTGGGTGTGTGTGTGTGAGAGAGAGAGAGAGAGAGAGAGAGTGTGATTGTTTGACACATTGAGAATATTGTATAGGCTCACCCCTTCATTTATGTGTGTTTGATCTGCATTGTGTTGGATTTATTGGACAAATAAAAAAAAAATGCTTTCAATTTTAGAATTTCCCATTCATTTCCTATGGGAGAAATTTAGGAGTTTTTTTTTTCAACCACTTAACTTTGTTGAATCAAGTCCTCTATTTTTGTCTGTGTTCAGGTGGCAAACGTAGGAAAATTAGGAAAAGTCTTGAACCACTCAGATTAAGCAAACTATTTAAAAAAATTTTTTTTTTTTAAATTTAATATTTCATTTACTTCAGTAAAAAATATCATTGCAGTAAGTTTAGACAGCCAAAACCTACAAATTTGGTGACTTTGGTGCCATCTGGTGACATATGATGGTATAAAAATATCAATAATTTCAATGCCACTATTTGGCTGTAGTACTCAATGGCTTTTTTTGTGGGTGTGGGTGTTTGTGGGTGTGTGTTTGACACATTGAGAATGTTGTATAGGCTCAAACCTTCAATTCTGTGTATGTTTGATCTGCATTGTGTTGAATTTATAGATTTTTATTGGACAAATAAAAAAAATGCTTTGAATTTTGATATTCCCCATTCATTTCCTATGCATTTTTGGGCACGAAGGTCAAATTAAGGAGTCTTTTTTTTCTTCTAACACGCGTGGAAAATAATGTGTTTTTTGAACTTTAAACCGCATAAACACATTTCATTACACCAAATACACAAAATAATGTTCTTTTTAGCAGCATCATATGACCCCTTTAAGAGATGCTTTTTTTGGGCGTTAAATAATGGCGCAAAAAACAGTAATTTGACAAACGCAAACGTTAGTAAATCGCGTTGCATAATTCATTTTAATACTCTCCTCCCATAAATTTTGCGTCTAAAAAGGTCAACTCCTACAAACGCATATTCTAATAAGGTCAGGCGCAAAAATAACTCTGTCCACGCCTTTTCAGCGCTAATTTTTCACTGCGGGTCTTTAGTAAATCCTGACTATTTTAACGCCAAAAGACAGTAAATCTGGCCCTTAGTATATCTGAAAAGCCCTGAATATGCTCTGTACAGGACATCTAGACTTAAAACTGTATGTATAGTCTCAGAGATGTTCACTAAAATATAATGTCCTCATATGAGGACACAGGGTCTCAAAAGGTTAATGTCTTCCTTTTGATTTTAAATATGATGAAATGAATAGGTTTCATGTGGTTCACCTTAAAGTCTTTATATTAAGAGCCGAACACTTTTGTAAAGGCATGCTTTAGTTCAGAATCATGATTATCAGGCACAATTCAGATATTTAATGGGTCTTTATTCACATATCATTATCATTATTCAACTCAGTAGTAAAGAGGCACATAATTCAGGCAAAAATCACACACGCAAACATATTTCCATACAGAATAAACAAACAGATGTCTTTTTGCAGTGAAAAATTTAGAACATTAGTCTATTCAGGCACAAAATTACAATCACACAATATTAAGGCAAGTTCAACTTTCAAAATTAAAGAAGGTTCTCCAAATCTAACGGTTTAAAAATGCACAGGACTGTTGAAGCAAACTTAAGAAAAGTTCAGAAGGCTCTTTCGCTTGTTGAGTCACGGTTCCCTGGAAAATGTTAATGCAACAGGTGCCAATACTTTACCAGTTTCATTCCTCCAAAATTGGCACGATTCCCACACACCTGGCCACGCAGCTCTCTACTGAAAGCTGCCTTTGTCAGTCATCACAGCATAACTCAACCGAGGGCATTCTTTGGTCTTCAGTGGCCAACAAAAAGAAATAGGTCAGTGCTCTACAATTAATAAATGATGAGCTACCCTCTCCACACCAACATAATAAGGTTATCATGCTCTACACCTTCTTTTTGAAGAACAGCTCCAAATGGCATAAAAAACTAATTTCCTGAAGCTTTTAGGACCATATAAAATCAATTGTTCCTTCACTAATTACAGTAGCTATAGCATAGTTCAATCGTCTCAATGTAATACTCCTGAGTCAGGATATGTGCAAATATGCCTAGCATGGCCCCAAACAGCGCTACATTAACATAACAGATGCGTTTCATGCTGCCTCCATGATATCATCCACGATATCGGTTTCTCGATCTGTCAGGTGGTTCGTGAGATCAGGAGGTGCATGTTCTTGAGGACCACGTGCATGGTTTTCAGGTGGCTGTGATTGCTTTTTCTTCCTGCAGCAAGAGCAACGTAGACAGTCCTCGACGTTGTAGTGAAAAAGTCTGCGGCACGGATGGCAGAACTGATGGAAGATCAGCATGAAGATTACAGCCAGGCCGTAGCACACGATAAGTTGCACCACCAGCAGTGGGGTGCATATGTATTCATAGAAGTCTGACTTGAAGTAGTACCACAATATCATGAGGGTCACATTCTCCATGAAGCGTAGGGTGTAGTAGATGGCCAAGCTTCTCCAGCGAGGCTGTTTCTCCACCAGGTCATGGTCAGCCAGGTCCAGCTGCACGGCAGACCAGCAGAAAATATTGATGCAGGCGTAGAGAAATGTGACCATGCAGAGCACCACGGTGGTGCCAAGTTTACTAAAGTTCTTCTCTATGTTCTCAGGCAGTGATGCCTTCCTGGCCCAGAACTCAACCCATGGCTGGAAGAAGAAGATGAACAGGTTGGTCAGGCCCACCAGGACCACCCAGACCGTGAGTGTTGTGCTGAAGAGCACCAAGGTGGCGATCCGAGTGGCGATCTCTAACCCTCGCCAGAGGATCATGCACAGGTAGGCAGCAGGTTTCATTCGCACTTTGTAGTCATCATACTTGATCTGTATGGCCAGAACACTGCAAACTAAAGCTCCGTATACGATCGATATCATGGAAATGATCATCAGGGCAACTGTAAACACAAATGAAACATAAACTAACAATGAAAAATATGGTCACATTTCATTTTTAGGTGTCCTTCTTATAAGAGTGAATATACATGTACTGAGTAATATGAATAAACATTTAGGATTAGTGGCATTATATAATTACTAAACATTTCTAAAGTAAGTACATGTAATGTGTAACAGGCTTGCTGCGATAGTCAGTGTTAACCATGTTATACCGGTGTTAAGCAGCAACACCGGTCACTTGCCCACCCGACCGTGGCAAGTTTGCATAATATATGTGTGTGTTTACTGTTTTTTTAAAAAAATATATAAATACACACACACACACACATGTATATTTAAAAAATATTTACAAATATATACATATTTATATTCATATATAATTTATATTATATATAAATATTTTATGGATAATTCCAAATTTTTTTTCTGAAATATATACATGGATGTGCGTGTATAAATACATAATAAATGTACAGTTCACACACATATATAATGTAAACAAAAACCTTTATTTTGGATCGCGATTAATCTTTTGACAGCACATATATATAGGCTAAGGGAGTTTGGCGTTGTATATTGTAATTGACGCTAATTCGAAAGTGAAAGTAAAATGCGCACGGCGCATTCACAAGCTATTTAAAAGAGAAGGAAAGTGACAAAAAGAGGAAAAAACTCAAACAAAATTCATATTTTTACTTTTTTATAATTTAAAGAACAAACCAATCCGATGTATAGTTGACATTTGAGACTTAATACTATAGAAAAGCACTACAAGTTTTTCAGTTAGAGTGTTTTCAGCTTGTTTATTTTCATATAAAAATACGGCATGCAGTTGCATCAAACAATGGTATAAAC